>NW_007726201.1:920604-931918 GCF_000696425.1 Galeopterus variegatus
CAGGTAAGCCAGGATTCTGTCCTTCAAAAATTGAGGATCCATATTCTGATCAGTGAGTGCTACTTCTGATCTTAGAGGTACAGACATATAAGCAGGCAGCCGCTGTTGCACCCCTTCCCACACTGTTGCAAGGCTCTCCCCTTTTGAATGAATTGGCTTCCAGGGGATTTAAAGGGCCAGAACCCTTTTTAAATTCTCCTCTTATTCTCCATCCCTTTAATTTAATTTTTTTTTTTTGTCCTTTTGGGAACTAAACATTTAAAGTCTAGGACATTCAAAAATAACCTCATATACAGAGGAATTAGAAAGTTACTGTGCATGCCCAGGAAAAGGTTCAGGCTCAAAAGACCTGAGAAGACCTTAAGTTTACATCTAAGGCTGATCTGGCACAGAGACAGTATACAAAAAATCAAAAATTAAAAAGAAAAAACAAAAATCTGTTACTCAGAGTTACTACAATATATGATTCAAATGTTCAGTTTTCAAGGAAAAATCACAAGACATACAAAGAAATGAAAAAGTATGGCCCATTTAAATGAAAAAATGAAAAACCAGAAAAACAACAACAATAACAACAGAACCATCCTTTCTCAAGTATGTTTCAGAAAGACCAGAAGGTGGACTTGCCAGACAAGTACTTTAAAACAACTGTCGAAAAGATGCTCAAGAACTGAAAAAATAGATGTGGAGAAAGTCAAGACAACAATGTATAAGCATAATGGAAATATCAATAAAGAAATAGGAAACTTAAAAAAAGAAAACTAAAAGAAATTCTGGAAGTGAAAATTACAATAACTGAAATAAAAGATTCACTGGGGGATTCAAAGACAGGTTTGAACAGGCAGAAGAAAAACTTAGGGAACTTGAAGATAAGACAACTGAAATTATTGACTCTAAGAAAGAGAAACAAAAAAGGTTAAAGAAATTGAACAGAACCTAAGGGACCTGTAGGACACCATCAAGTATACCAACATACATGTTGTAGGAAAGATAAGAGAGAGAGAAAAGGGCAGAGAGATTATTTAGAGAAATGATGGCTGAAAACTTGCCAAATTTGATGAAAGACATGAATATAAACATCCAAGAAACTCAACAAAATCCAGGTAGGATGAACTCAAAGAGACCCACACTGAGACACATTATAATCAAAATGTCAAAAGCGAGAGGGGAAAAATCTTGAAAGCAGCAAGAGAGAAGTGACTGGCCATATACAAGGGGTCCTCAATAAGATTATCAATAGACTGCTCATCAGAAACTTTGTAAGTCAGAAAGCAGTGGACTGATACATTCAAAGTGCTAAAATTAAAACAGCAGCAACAACAACCAAACTGCCAATGAAGAATCCCATGTCTGGCAAAACTGTCCTTCAAGAGTGAGAGAAATTAATGTATTTTCAGATAAGCAAAAGCTGGGAGAATTTGTACCACTAGGAATGCCCATCAGGAGTACTAAAAGGAAACACAGATTGAAATGAAAGAACACTAGACAGTAGCTTGAAGCTGTATGAAGAAATAAAGATTTCAGGAAAGGTAAACACATGGGCAATTATAAAAGCTAGTGTTATTTTAACTTTCGTTTTTAGCTCCACCTTTTGTTTTTTATGTGATTTAAAAGAGACTAACCCATTGTTTTTAAAAAAGGGGGAGAACAGAACTGAGGTTACCAGAGGTGAGAAAGGGGGAGGAGAAGAAGTGTTAGCAAGAAATTGGTAAAGGAACACAAAAAATGATTGCATTGTGTAATGCTGAATGCACTAATTATCCTGATTTGAACGTCACATATGGCACACAGGTATTGATATTAAATGCTGTACCCCACAGATATATACAGTCAATTATGTTTCAATAAAAAAAAATAGTATTACTGTAACTTTAGTTTGTAACTCCACATTTTGCTTTTTATGTAGTTTATGAAATTAATGTATAAAAATTATTTTATGTTTTTGGACACACAATATAAACAGATGTAATTTTATGTTATCAATAACTGGAAGGGGTGAAGGTGAAGCTGTATAGAAGAAGAGTTTTTGTATGTTACTGAAGTTAAGCTGATATAAATTCAAATTACAGTGTTATTACTTGAGATTACCCATGATAAGCAGAAAAAAAGTGCTATAGAATATATGTAAAAGGAAAGGAGAAGGGAATTAAACTATTTCACTAGAAAAAATTAACTAAATACAAACGAAGTTAGTAATGCAGGGAACGAGGAGCAAAAAGGCTATAAGGCATATAGAAAACAAATATAAAATGACAGATGTCAGTCCCTTTTTATAAGTAATTTCTTTAAATGTAGACAAATTAAACTCTAATGAAAAGACAGAGGTTGGAAGAACAGATTAAAAAACAAACAGGATCCAACTATATTCTGTCTCAGGAGACTTACTTTAGATCCAGCAATACAAATAGTAAAAGAATGAAGAATATATTTTATGCAAATAGGTGAATGTGCTTAATATCACTAACCTGCATTTAAAAATGGTTAAGATGGTAAATTTTATGTTGTGTGTTTTTTAACCACAATAAAAAATGGTTTTTGGTTTGTGTTTTTTTAAAAAATACACACCCTAGCAGATCATGTTTAGCTTCCCTCGGAAAGATCTTTGTTCAATTATGTTTCATATTCTGAAAATGCCTTTATTAGGGATTATCTTGACAGTTTTTAAGCAGAATATAATTACAGAGGATAATTACTAGGTTGGTTTGTATGTACATTTCTATATTGATTTAAATTCTATTTCTTGATTATCTTCTTTGTGCAAGACATTCTTTCTCTTTAAAAGGATGTTTGAGAGATTGAACTGCCCTTCAAAATCTTTTATAACTCAGAGTTTCTATGATTTTGTGAGTTCTAGCTTCTAGTACTTGTTATATATGTAACCTGAGGTAAGTCATTTAACTTCTCTGGGATTCAATTGTCTTTGTTGTTTTCTCTAGCTCCAAAGTTCTATAAATTTGGGAAGCCGAAGGAAGATAAATGCCTATTACTTTCTCTGTTGGGCAATGGATTTCTTAAGTAGAAAAGGCTCAAACCAAGACATGTTAACTCTATAGAGAATGTAATAAAATTTGGATTAATGTTGGGAAAACTAATATGAATCAGTAAGAAATTGAGTTTCAGGATATTTTTGAAATAAATACTAACTCAAGAACATTTGACTTAAGAGAAGATAACAGAATAGCTGGGTAGAGTCCACGTTTCAATTAGTAGATAAGAAGCAAGGCAAAATTTCAGTCTATTCACATCTGAATGAATACAGATTATGAATTAAAGAAATCCAAGGTAATAACAGGTCACTACTCTGACACGAATTTGTTTTCATGGTTCTCTGAAATGTCTCTAGAGGCTAAAAGTCAACTTACCTGTTTATTTTCCTAAAAATAGAATAAAAAGAAATTTTCAAGTTTAAAAAAAATTTCCTTAACACAGTGGAGTACATTTTTAATAGTGTCTCTAGCACTTTAAAAAATTTAGTGTATTTCTAGAATTCCAATTGAAATGTTTAAATGTTCTGTGCTTTGGATGAGGGAAGATAGCACAAAATTAGACAGTTTTGGTTCATTTGCATTAAAATATTTTTTACAGGGTCGACCCCGTGGCTCACTCGGGAGAGTGCAGCGCTGGGAGTGCTGCGGTGCTGGGAGCGCCGAGGCCGCGGGTTCAGATCCTATATAGGGGTGGCTGGTGCACTCACTGGCTGAGCGCGGTGCAGGCGACACCAGGCCAAGGGTTACGATCCCCTTACTGGTCACAAAAAAAAAAAAAAAGAAAAAAATATATTTACAATAGAGTATGGAATCCAATAACAAAACCCAGGGAAAGTCATTTTAATTTTAGAAGAAAAATAAACACTACCCTTTCCTACAACCCCACAATTTAAATCTGGTAGGATTATTGTATAATATTCCACAGGGTTTGTCTCCTGTGTGGTAGAAAAGTAAGAGGGAGCTTTTTCTGACTCTTTTGAGAGAATGAAGAAGAAAGAAGGGAATGACGTGGAAGATTCTTCTATGATCTAGATGTCAGCAGTAGCCAGCACACTCTTTGATACTTGCTAAGATTGTCTTGTCCCACCCCCGCATTTCATGTTCTATTTGTTCTTTTCCTGAGGATTTCTGAAAATATTTTCTTCTAGTTACTCCTCCATTCTGTAACTTATGGCTGTTATCTCTGATGCAGCATTGACTTGAGATAACCCTTTCTTTACTCCCAAAATTTACTTGTAAGAGTGTCTTAGTTTGTTCCTGCTGCTATAACAAAATATGTTAGACTGGGTAATTTAAAAACAACAAAAACTTCTCATAGTTCTGGAGGCTGGGCAGGACCAGATTAAGGCACTGGTAGAGTCAGTGTCTGGTGAGGGTTGCTTTCTCTTCCAAGATGGCGCCTTGTTGCTGTGTCTCCACATGGTGGAAGAGCTTGTTTTATAAAGTTATTAATCCCATTTATGAGGGATCTCCAGCCCTCATGACCTAATCTTCTCCCAAAGGCCTTACCTTTTAATAACATCACCTTGGTGGTTGTTTCAACATAGGTTTTGGAGGGACACACATTCAAATCACAGCAAAGAAGCCACAACAGGCAACTAGTGGAGGCAGATATCTACAACTGTGTGTGGTAGATTTTGCTGGAGAATGAAGTAACTGTAGGAGCACACATTGCAGCACTGTTTAGAAAATATTCTAAAATTGAATATTAGCTTTTCTGGTCCTTTGAAAGTCCCTTGTGCATTTCTACCAACTTGGATTCCAGTGTCTCACCATGTCACTCAGCTTTGTTTCCTGCTTCTTCTCTCAGTGTCTCCCAGATGTGACAAAAATTCCTTCCGTTTTATTATGAAGAGTATTTTAGATCTTGCACTTACTACAATGATGGACCTGAAGCACTTAGTGAAGTGCCTGGCACATGATAAGTTCCCAGTAAACAGATCATTATCACATTTGTTGCAAGAAGGCTAGGTGAGTGTCATGGCAAAACCCACGCCATGCTCTTTCTGGGTCTGCTCAGCCACCTTCATGTATGTGGTAAAATGGTCAGGTTACTGTATAGGTAACTCCCAAACTTTGGTTTTGCTGAGTGGAAAGTATAATCCAAGTAGGAGAGCTGAATGGTTCTGGTCAGTAATTTTTTTTTTCTTTATTATTATTATTTTTTTTAAGGCTGTGCAGAGGAAGAGGAAGGTAGATTGACACTAGACATGGGAGGAAAGAGGACTTTGAAAAGAAAAAATAAATATGACCAAGAGGAATTTGATCGTTTCTGCAGTGTGATGAGCAACACGCATTCTTCCTCCTCTCTGTGAATCTTTGTAGATGAGGGTACTTCAAAAAGTTTATGGAAAGATTCATTGTATCTTTTAATTCTATTTTCCAAAAACTTTTTGAAGTACTCTCGTATATATAAAATATTATTATAACTTAATATATGTAGCACTGTGGAATGAGATCTATTTTTGGCATTTATCAAAGTGTGGCATCCTGCTTCAAGGTAGGCTTAGGTATAAAAACAGAGATTGTATAAAGAAATCTTTCTGCTCAGGATATATATTCTAAAGATTTTAGGCAGATTATAATTGTAGGTAGAGACTCAGCCCTTGAGACTGGGTACTCATACTTTATCATCTATGCTTCTGATGTTCAAATTGGCTTTAGCCTATGAACCTGTGAAAAATGCGACAGGATCTTGGTCCATTCGGTCTGCATCTAGCAGGGATGTAATTTACATATGCAAGAGACTCTTCGCAGGAGATCCTGCATGCGTCAGGGAACAGTGCCCTCTACTGTTCATGAGGGGAACGTGCAGCAGCGGTCAAATCATAAGGGAGTCCACCACTCCAATTTGCCAAAGCAAGCTGCTCAGTGGTCTGCAATGATCAAGACACTGTTTGGAAGGCCATCTGCTGGCCTCTATAGCCAGTGTCAGCTGTAAATATTCATCAGGAGAAGCAAGCCAGCCAGCCAACAGCAGCTTACCTCCCCTACACTTGTTTCTAGGCAGGCTCTAACCCCACACTACATATAAATGTTTTCTTTCCAGTTTTCACTGCAAACACTGAAATCCCATTAGTTTTGCTCCTTATCAGAAATAATTTTTTAAACAGTAATTCCAACCATTGAAGCTTGCCTTTAAAAGATCTCTGTTTCTGAGTATTATAAAATTAAAAAATTTAAGCCACTTTAAGGAAGCACAGTTAATAGCTGTGATGAAATAAAGACATATAAAATAGCAGCCATTCATTGTCAAAAGTTTACACTGGCAAGGGATCAATGATTTCTTTTCTTTTCTCTTCTCTTTCCTCCCTTCCTTCCTCCCTTTCTTTCCTTTCTTTTTAAATAAAAACATCTAAAATATCACAGAATCTCCATCTACAGTAATAACGTTGCATGGTGAAAATTATTTTGCTGGCTTTCTCTGCCTTCTGGGACCATTTTTTTGTTGTTGTTGTTGTTGTTGTTGCTAGCTTTCTCTATCTTCTGAACAGACACAGTGCTTCGTATTCTTATCCTCTGAAATTACATTCGGGGTATAACCCCACACAATGCAGTCAACATTTACGTTTAAACAACAAAAAGGGAAATTCTGTGGATTTTAAGCTGGCATTAGGGAGTTGACTCCTCTACAATAACTTTTGAACTGTTTTCTCAGCATTATTCCACTTAGCTAAAGCAAAGAAAATATAGTGGTAAATAATATTCATGAAAGGAAAAATTTCTTAAAAGTTTCTCTTAAAATAAATGAATCTAAAACCACAATGTGTGAAGGTACTTTTTCTTTTACGATACCAAGTTCCAAATTCATTAGCGGGTGTGGGCTTCTTGCCCTACCACGTGATGGGACGCTGGTAAAGGGGAGCCTGCCACATCTTATCTTTCTCTTCTGCCAGGAATGAAGTCCAGTTTAATGCAGCACTGGCTGCCCAGTGGGAACAAACTGCCAGGTTCCACTGAATCCCAGGTTCACTCCCACTCAGTGCAGAAAGAAATGGTGTGCAAAATTCACTGGAAACTCTCAAGGCCTTGACATGATGTTGGGCATTTCCATTTAGGGTGATGAGGTGAGGAATGAGTAACTCAGAGTTATTTGTACTGAAGAATATGGGCGTTGGTGCATTACTCTAACCATTGTCAGGAGAGGAGAGTGTTTGGTCTTCTGAGAAGCCCGGAACTATGAATAATTTACCAATTGCAGACAAATAAACAGAGTAAGAAAGTTGCCTAATTTTCTGGTACTTCTATTTGGTTACTGTCATTTAAAATAATTCACCTAGGAGAGAAGATGCTTTCAGGCCTTCAGTAGAGAAATGGCTTTGTGGAAACATGGTCAGCTTGCCTCGTATGGAGCATGTCATTTTTCTTCTCAGTCTAGTGTGATCCATGCATCTGGTGTCATCTCCTGTTTGAAACAGGCATGGGGAATTACTCCTTCCTCTGTTTTTCTGTAATAGACTTAGTGTGTATGCATGTGATATATCTTTCTTCATCTTCTCAAGGACAGATATTATATCTTTTGCTTTTATATCCCCAGCATTACACAGCTCAAGGGATTTAATGTTCTTTTTCCTTCCTTTCTCTTCTTTCCTCAAATCATGAGAAATATGAACTCATCATTCTGAGCAATAATTATGTTGAAATGTGGATGTGTGTGGATGTTGCCTAAATGGCCAGTTAACAGCTTAGAAAACCCAGGTTTGACCACAAATAAATGGTGGCTCTAACACTGCCTTTTAGAAACTAATATTTCTCTTCTTCAGGGACAGAAATTCCAGAAGAGTATGAAAAGTTCCTGGAACAAAGGTGGGCACGTTGGAGCCTAACTTGGAAGGTATCATGGAGTCATTTGTGTTCTGAGGGTTGAGTTTCTAGAAGGAAAATCTCCTGACTTCTGTGGGGTGGATGTCCAGAGATGTGGCTGACTTCCTGGGGAGGCAAGGGTGAGGGAGGAAGGAACTAGAAGTGCTCTTGACCTTCTGGGAACTTTCTAGAAGGAAAATCTCCTGACTTCTGTGGGGTGGATGTCCAGAGATGTGGCTGACTTCCCGGCTGAAGGACTTCCTGGGGAGGCAAGGGTGAGGGAGGAAGAAACTAGAAGTGCTCTTGACCTTCTGGGAATTTGACCCTGGAGCAGAGGGCTGGGCATGTGAACCAAAGATGTGCACCTTGAGTCTGGTGCTGGGATCCTAAGCATGGGGCACCTTTGGCTCCAGTTAACACTGTAGAGCAGGATCTACCTGTGTCAGCAAAACACACAGGTGAACAAGGTCTTGAACTACATATAAGGTAACCATATGTCCTGGTTCTCTGAAACAGTCCTGTATGATTTCTCTTGTCTTGGCATAATTATTAATAGTGTCCCTTTCTATTATCAAACATGTCTCAATTTGTACACTAAATTATTTTGTTCACCTGTATAGACTACTTTTCAACAGTGACATCATGTGGCCTCAAGAAGCAATGGCAGTGGACCCCAGAGTCTCAAGTTCATTCCTGGCTGGTGTGGAAGCCAGAATGACCCTCCCCTCCCCTTGGACTACAGAGCTGTCAAGGCTCCTGACCATTTAGGAGGGAGGGAGAGATTCAAGAGGGAGTTTGAATATATCCTGTTAATAAGGCATATAGGTGCTTCACCAATTTTAATTAGAAAAATAATGGGTGTGATTATATAAAGTTTCCCCAAGTTTGTGCAGCAGTTTATACCAGGCATATGCTATGTATTTTAGAATACTTGCTTACTTTAGCCCCAGAGACCTTATTATTTACATATTTCTTATATTGAGATATTTGCAGTAGTTTTCCAGTAGCTCAGTGTATGATTGTGAGGAGTTGTAATTTTTGCTGGTAGGAAGACACATAACGTGAGACACAGCTTTAAGAGTCTGTTTAATTGCTGGAGTTTAGGGATTAAGTGGACAGCTACTTTTGCCTGCCTGGCATCCCTTCCCCCTTTTCTGGGGACAGAGCCCTCTTTCCTGTGGGAAACACGTTTTATATTGCTTAGGTGGGGCTGACTCCCTTCTCTCTTTCCTCTTTACTTCCTCAATCCCTTATCAAGGAGTTGGACATATGACTCATGCTTGACCCGTCATAGGTAGTCTCCCCGTCCCTTTGGCCATACTGATTGTGGAATGGGGTAGGAAACTGACCCCGGCTAGGCCAGTTTACGTCCTTCTCCAGACTTTACTGCTGGAGCTATTGGAAAAGACTATTTCATTCTGCTAAGGATGCTAATCTGCTAGTATGGGATTTAGGGTGTTGGCAGCCACCTTGCCACTAAAAAGAGAAGGCCCATCCAGGTAGAGGAGAAAGAGAGACCAAGTCCTGATGACATTGTTTTGAGGCTTCTGGATCCAGCCTTTCCCGAAGTCCCAAGATTTGTTCATGGACCTTTTATCCCATATTTACATTTAAATATATAAATATGCATATTTGTATATTTGCTATAAACTAGCTTAAGCTAAAACCACTTACAACCTATGAGTTCTAATATAAGTAATGAAGATTTTTTTGTATTTCAAGGACCCAGTCTCTTAGATTTTTGAGATTCACTAGAAGAATCGATCAACTCTAACTTTGCTTAGCATCTATGTAATTCCCTAAGTGGTTAAATGTGTTTACTCTCAGGCACTATGCAGATTAGGTAAATAGCCACAGAAACCTATTGACAGAGCTCTTTACTGGGCAAGGTTAATCCTGGAAAGATGACACGGACAGAAAAGGCAGTCAAGTAGGTAAACCTCAAGGGAAAAACTGAAGAAAACCTGTTCTCTCCACGCGTCCCACCATCTCCTGTTCACCGGACTGGATCCCACTTGCCTTCTGTTGCTCAGGGGTGTTTCTTGGGGGTCAATGGGGTAACATGTCCTCTGTCTCAAGTGTAAGAAATGGAAAGAAGAAGCATCTTAGCTTCCACAAAATGCCCCTGCTCAGTATCTTGGGCAGTACGTTGATGAAGAGATCTGGATTTATAAAACTTAAATGGAAAAACATGTAGACCAGCAGTCTGAAGAAAAATAGGGTGGTGAAAAAGAAATAGCGAAAAATCCTGAAAAGAGAAAGCCAAGAAACTGTTAACCCGTGGTTAGGAAGCGTGGAACAAAATAAGAGCTCATACCTGCATGCATGTCTGGCTCCTTCTTGGAATTCAGATGTCTCCTGCGAATTGTCATCTCCTTTCCTGAGGACCCTTTATAAAGGCAGCCCCTTCCCACATGCCGGCCTGCGGTGATTCCCTCTCCATCACTGTATTTCCTTTGCAGCATGTATCATTGTCTACAATAGTCTTGTTCCCTTATTTTTTGTTTTGTTTACTTTCGTTTTCATTTTTGCAAATTGTTTTCCAAAGTAGTTGCATCAGCATGTACCCCACTGGCAAGCTAGACGTTTCTGTGAATCCACATCCTTTCCAACACTTGATATGATCAGAGTTTTAAAATTTTGCTGACCAAATGGGTGTACAGTAATATCTCATTATAGTCTTGATTTGCATTTTCCTGATGAACAAGGATGCTGAACATCTGTTCACAGGTTTATTGGTCTTAGTGTTTCCTCTTGCCCCTTTATCTATTAGGCAGTTTGGGCTTTTCTTATTTATTTGTAGAAGTTCTTTATATGTTCTTGATATCAATCCTTTTCCATTGTGTGCATTGTTATATATTCTCCCAACTTTGTAACTTTCACTTGCTTTAAGGTGTTAAAGGACAAAAGTTTTTAATTTTAGTAAGGCCTAGTTTGTCAACATTTTCTTTAATTAGAGTCAATTCTTTCTGTGTCCTGTTTAAAAAATCATCCTCTACCCCAAGGCCTAAAAGATACTCAGATGTTATATTCAATGTTTGTGGTAGTTTTAAAGTATGTCCACAAATTGTTACTCCTCCCTTCAAGAGACTCCCCTGCATTGGAGTGTGGACTGGACTTAATGACTCACTTCGAAAGATAGAATATGCTGGAAGTCCCAGTGTGTGGCTTCCTAGGCCATCATAAAACATTGCACTTCCTCCTTACTGTCTGGAAGAAGCCAGCTGTCATGTGGTAAGGACACTCCAGCAGCCCCACAGGGAAGTCCATGTGATGAGGAACTGACACCTCCTGCCAGTACCAGAAAAAGCTTGCCAGATGTGTAAGTAACCTGGGAAATAGAACCTCCAGCTCCAGACCAGCCTCATGATGACTGCAACTTTGGTCAACAGCTTAACTGAAATCTCATGACACACCCTGGGCTAGAATCACTTAGCTAAGCAGATCTCAGATTTCTGACCCACAGAAAGATAAATAATACAGAGTTTTAAAGGTTTTTTTTTTTTTTTTTTTTTTTTTTTTTT
>NW_007726201.1:933064-934303 GCF_000696425.1 Galeopterus variegatus
AACCATTTTTTCCTGCTGTTTTTATTGAACATTTCTCCCTTTTCCCTCTGACATGCAATCTCTGTCACATATTAAAGTTCTCTGTGTGTGCTGTTTCTGGGCTCTGTGTTCTATTCCACTCATCAAGTGTCCTATTCCTGTGCCAATGTCACACTATTGTAATTACTGGTGTCATAGTAAGTCCTAATATCTGGAAGGGCATGTTCCTCATTTGCTGCTCTAATTTAGAATTGTCCAGGTTATTCTCAGCCCTTCACTCTTCCATATAAAGTATATTTTAGAATCACTTTAATTCCATAAAAAAAACCAAAAACATTTTAGGGACTTTTATTGGAACTGAACTGAATCTATTAACCATTTGGAGACAATTGATATCTTTATGGTATTAAGGTTTTCTATTCATGATCATGGTATTTTTCTTCTTTCATTCATGTTATTTTGAATATTTCCTAATAAATTTCTGTAAACTACCCTGTGGTGGACTTGATTTTATCTTTAACTGATGAATTAGCCCTTTGTTTTATCTTTAACTGATGAATTAGCCCTTGTGTTTTAAATGTGATTTGCATATGCAAACTTCCACCATTTCCCTACATAGCTGTGCTGGGTCGCCTCTTGCTTTAGGAAAAATTCACTGCCCTTCACTCTCCAGTCGAAAACATCCCCTTCCCTGCTAGTTTCTTCAAGTTTTCCTCTAGAGTTGATTTTGGTGACCAGAGCTAAAATTCATTCTAGTATAGCATCTTGGTCAGAATTAGAATCAAAAGCCTTTTACAAACCTCTTCCCATCACACTCCCTGAAGCCGGATTCGATATTTACGACAAGGTTCTGGGATCACATACCCAGGAAAAAAATCTTAGGAATAACTTAATTTTCTTTTCTTTGAGTTAGTGCCCAATATACCAGAGCCTCACAAGATGTTGGAGCAGAATAAGAGGAAAGACATTTGTAGTTTGACATGATGAGCTAGACTTGCAGGAGGTCTTTTGTCTTGCTGGATATCAACTCCTTTTAAGGCAGACAGTCCTTATCCTAGGAGTCCACACAGGCGATTCCATGATGGGCACTGGTGTCAGAGCATAAGAGGGTAGCCTCAGAGTTCTGGGGAAAAATCTGCTAGTCGTTTCGGGAAGCATTTGGGGATTCTGAAATATGTAATAATTCGTCTATCTGGTATGAAGGGGTATTCTCTTCCCCTTCATACCTCTCTGTAAGCGAGTTTTCCAGACAATTGGAGC
>NW_007726201.1:935075-937021 GCF_000696425.1 Galeopterus variegatus
AGTATTTTTGATCAATTATTACATGTTGGATACTGTTAGGTGCTCTTTTTTACAATCATTTACTCTCTCTTCTGTCTGCTGTTAGGCAATGGTATATTTGCAGCTAGAAATTCTCTCTCCATTTCTAATCTTCTGATGCTACTGGAAAACCAAAATGCTTAAGCCAATTCAAATTGTTAAAGGGAAAGGGAATACATATGAGATTTACTGCATTTCTCTCAGCCAATCAGGTCCTGTTTTTCATTACCAATAGGCTGTTGGCTTCCGATACTGGGCAATTGAGATTATTAATTGCCATTGGACAAGTAAGTCATAACATTAGAACTAGAAACGTGGTCAATGTCACCAGTTTGCTGGTTCGACTCTGTGTGTCTGTGTTTGGACACATGTACAAGGTTCAATTCGTCTAGACTTGGCTCTCTGGCAGGATGGCTAAGCAGAGCTCCCAGTTTCCCAGGAATTTTATTTGAAGATATTTTACTTACCTTTTACCAAACAGTATTGCTTTCTTTGGGATAGAATTACTCTGGGAGAAGAAGAAAGGACACTGATAAATAAGCAATTTCTGGAAGCTATCATCACTGTCAAATAATATTCAGTGAACCATTGACTTATATTTAGTTAACATTTCACAAATTCTTTTCATATGCATGAGCACATGTAATTTTCAAAGACAAAAGTTTATTTTATGTATTTATTAATATTATTGTTGTTTTCCTTAGCTTTTTGTATATTGACATGAATAAGCTGAGAGACAGAAAGGTAAAGTATGTGGCCCAAGGTCACAGCTAGAAAGCCAGGCCTGGAGCCTGGGTCCTCTGACCCTGTGTTTGGCTCCGCATGGCACCATTCCACCGTCTGTCTACTCAGCCAGTGACTCTTACAGAAGCTTCCAGGCTGTGAAGACCACACAACACACCTTAAGAGATAAGTTTGAAAAGCTATAAACATCTAAAGATGCGAATCTATCTTGGACTCCTGTGGCATCTCGCTTTCAAAATATTTTCTCAGTTATTTCATTGCCCTTTTAACTTTCTTGTGAGATAAAAAGGAAGAGTAATTACGACCACATTTTAGAGCTGTGGAAATGAGGCTCACAGAACTGAAATTAGAAACCTTCTGGATTACAAATTTGGCTCTCTAGCTCGAGTGAGATTGAGTGGTGTGCCAGACAGGTGCTCAGGCAGCTTCTCTAGAAAGTTGCTCACGTGTTACTAGATCTTTGAACCACGATGGCACTCTGATGAGCCCGATGAAGGCAACTCTACTCCTTCTCTGATAGGTGGTTAGAAGGGACACTTAGAAGAGCCACTCGGGATAGACGGTAGGACACATCAGGGAGCATTCCATGCTTGGTTCTAGAGAGATGGGTCCAGTTAATTTTAGGAGTTTTGTTTGCTGAGTAGAATATGCAAGCTTGGGCACCAGAATGTCTTATTCAGAACAATGAGAGAACGCTGGACATGGTCTAACATGTATCCAAACATCTGCATGACCCCAGGACAACAGTCAACCACTGGTATTTGCTTTTAAGGAAGATGAGATCTCCTTTCTGAGATTATTAGGACCGTTTATCCTGACTACATAAAATTTCTTGTGATTTTCAGTCTTGTCTCTAAATTCAATATAAATTTAAAAATTAAAGTCCAACAAAAGTTTATCTTTTTGCTCTATATGCTTGCTGCCACAAGACATCAAGCAGGACAAGAGAACTGGTGCGCTATATCTAATTGTCCTGTCCCCTTCAGATCTTTGTATGTGTGCTGGTGGCTTCATGATGCCAAGTAAACAGACACTGAAGCTGTATTATAAAGAAGTTTCCTATGTTTTAACTCACAGGCCAACTCTGGTTAGATGGTGACAGATGCCTGGTGTACTGGGTTGTGAAAGATTCAGGACCATATTGGGAGTATCAGGAAATAGTACTGTGATTGCAGGAGATAGGA
>NW_007726201.1:937590-940035 GCF_000696425.1 Galeopterus variegatus
TTTTTGCTTAGCATCTTGTTTATTTAGTTTTGGAATGTTTTTGAATTATAGCTGGTACTATATTTGGAAAATACACATGGGAAGATTGGGTATGTGTTTGGTGGCTTATAGTTTTTTGGAAACTGCTTTGAAAGGCAATGACACTAAGAAAAGCTGAAGAGGGATTAAAGTGCCTACCTCACTGTTTTGGCTGTTATGCTCTTCTCCTGCAGACTTCATGCTCAAGACTTTTGACCTGAGGGTAAAGAATCAAGACACGGATTGGATAAAGTATACTTAAATATTCATACTACAGGATGGTTATTTAACCTTCATACCAGCAAGGATCTTGGGAGACTTGAAGGTGTCCTTTAGGAGCGAGAACCTCCAAGTCCTGGAACACTGGATTCTAGGCTACAGTGTGTACTTGGCCTATTTAGGGGAAGTATGTAGTTGTGGTCTCTTGTTCTTGAACCCAAGATTCCAGAATATTTAATAAATAGATATATTTCTTGATTGAGTTAAAATTTAACTTACAAAGAGTGTCAAGAAATGGGGGTGAGGTTGTTGGCATTTAGACTCTTAAACTCAGGTAGTATTTTCTTGGAGGGGACTTTTCCTTGATCATTTCTAATTCTTATTTTTTATAATTCAATACAGTGTACAGTTCTGAGTTTCATACTAAGGTAGCTGTAATATGTGTCTAGATATTAGTTTTATGCCTTTCCCATATGGTTGGATTTCTGTTTTTGGCAGAAGAGAAGGTGATATTAGTTTTAAGGACTTTTCTGTGAAATATAAAGAATATGCTACTTATTAGGGTGCCTGACCACTAACCCTTTTTAAAGCATACGTTTCTGCGCTTAATAGATACCCAAATGATTGGCAATGTGATAAAATTATGGAGGGAGATGTGTTTCTGCAGTCTTCTAAAAAGGACGAAGACTGAAAATTTAAAGTTGGTGTCGTCTGGCAGGAGTCAAGCAGATCACTAACAGAGGGGAAGGAAATGTGGTGTTGGGGCTCACTCAGTTCTGGATAGGAGCTGGTATGAGAAATGTTCACTCTGACTTGGGCTGCGAAGGAGTTACCACCAAAACCAGGGTGTTCCTGTTTGCCAGTGCTTACACTTCTCTCTCGAGGAACCGAGTCTCTAGTTCTTCTTCCACCTTCCTCAGAGTTTCCTGGTACTTCTTAAAAGAGAAATAAAGGAAGCCACCATGACTGTTTAGAAGTTTTATGATTTTTTCAGCATAACAAGCTCTTGTCGTTACACTGTAGCATGGACGCCTGGTATCCCCACTCCTGCTTTCTCTCCTTTCATAGACCCTGTCCCACCACTGCCCCTGACCTCTCATCACGCCTCACCAGCAGGTAGCTTTCTGGGAATAACTGGGATTATAAAAAGCAGAAGTGCTCATTTTTAATTTAGAGCACAGAGATTGGGAGACCAGGGAAATAATTACTGGGGAGTCAAAGGACAATAGAGTGATATTGGTCTTGGGTTGCTGATGTCCTTAGTCTCTTGATAGGGCCACCTTGAAGTGAAATGATTCTAGACAGTATTCTCTGAAAAGTCCAGTTCTATTCCATTCTGTACTTAACAAAGCCTTTGCTACCCCTATACTGAGAAGCTGTACCTTTATGCAGAGGGCTTGATCCTCACAGAGCTGGCTCACAAATGCACAGTCCTTCATTATCTGGGAAACCAAAATTCGGTCTTAAATTTCTCTCAATAAATGGCCATAAGAACAAGAAAATACTTGTTTCTTTCTGTGTCCCAGATCCTAAATGTTGTGTCCTAATTGTTCTAAATATTGTTTTTCATGTACATATAAGCTCATTTCCTTTTTNTTTTTGAGGATAAACAAACCATATTTTGCAGTCCATCTGGGAATTATTTGGGGGGCAGTTGAGAGAGGAATAGATACTAATATGTGAAGGATACAGACTATAGAATGTATCCTGTAAAAAATGTTAAAAAGGTAACCTAGGGGATTGTATTCATCTTCCTTTTCTTTATCCCTTCCCCAGCCTCATGGTGGTCCTGGCTCTGGATCCTCATCATAATTCAATCATTTGAGGAATGTATTAGATTGTCTGACTGAGGTTCAAGTTTCCCTTTCTTGGGGAGAAGTAACATTGAAGTCCCTGTCATTACCTTGACCAGCTCCTTCTCTTGGTCTGCACAGGCAGCTTCCAGCTGTTGTAACTTAACCTATGGAAAGGAAAGGAGACCAGCAACGCAGCAAGGTGAAAACTGTGCGGGGATGGATACTGTCTTGAAACTTATCTCATAGGCTGTTGAAGAGCATCAGGACCATGATTTCAGATGTCTTTTTTCAGCTCTTTGTAGCTGCTTGGTAAACCTGCTCTTCTATTCTCTTGAACTCTTAGCATTCACGTGGTGCTGTCTTCACCTCTAAACATCAAGTCTTAGCTTCCTTCTCCTGCTTAACTATTTCT
>NW_007726201.1:941436-942475 GCF_000696425.1 Galeopterus variegatus
CCATCTGGTTTGTGTTCTTAAAAAACGGTCTTTTCTGTATATGGGAAATGGATTGTGTGGGAGTAAGATTAGAAGCAGAGAGATAAGTTAGGAGGTGACTTCAGTTGTCTAGGTGAGAGGTTAATGCGGCTTGCACAAGGGTGGTAGTGGCAGTAGTAGGTAGGGAGGAGCAGGTGCATCTGGGATGGATTCTGGAGGCAAAGCTTACTTGACCACCTTCCCTCCGTTTTCAGCTCTCTTGTTCCAACTTTCATTGAGGTGCCATTATTTAACATCTGGACTCTTCTAACAGTTACTTCCCCCTCCAATCAATCTCATCGAGAGCCAGTCAGCCATTTGTGCTAAAAACTACAGTTTCAAGCCAATGGTATGAGTCACACGGGGTTGAAGCAGGCACCCCATTAAGCCGCTGAACTGATTACTGCATGCCAGAGGAACAAGAGCAAAAGAGATGCTGTGTATTTCATAGAATTAGAGATACCACCTGAGAATTCTACAAAACAGGTGGGCAAAGAAGGTTGCTCAAAGGGTTAATAACACTGTAGAACTCCTTAGGACCATGCTGACTGCTGTCAGCAAAACAATGGCCATTGCCCGGCCGTATTCTGGGGCTCTGTGTCTGTCAGCTCTGTTCACCTGACATGGTCTGTACAGCCAAACTTCAAGTGCCACCACTCAGTTCTAGCTGGGTTTAACTTCAGGGAACCCCGTTTTTCTCCTGACCACTTCAAATCCCTTGTTGGTCTTAGCTGTAATTTCTTCCCAACATATACCAGGCTCCTGATTTCTTTCTTTCCAGATAAGTTTCCTGGATGAGAACAGCCAATCAAGATTACTTGGTGGCTTTGGACTTCCTGTTTTTGTGGCCACCAATACTAAATTGGCCAGCAGAAGATAGGGGAGAAATTTCTATACCTTCATTTACTGTTTCTATTTTCAGTGTATCCATATCTTCAGATATAGGCACAGCAAAGTATGAGCTTTAGAAGGTAAAGAGAAATTAGATAAAGCAAAGACGAAGATGTAATTCTGGAGAAAT
>NW_007726201.1:942663-962381 GCF_000696425.1 Galeopterus variegatus
AGCTTTAGAAGGTAAAGAGAAATTAGATAAAGCAAAGACGAAGATGTAATTCTGGAGAAATTGTCAAGAAAGAATTTTATCTGTTCTCTGAATTTTAAAAAGTTTCTAATTCTTGGGGTTTTTTTTTTTTTTTGGATCATATAGGTTGTGGTTGGCCCAGGTTCTTAGCTCTGGAACACAATCAGAGAAGTCATAAGAACTGTATGATATACTTGCCAGGCTGAGGTCACTAAATACCCAAGCAAATAATTGAATGAATTCTTTTCTGGAATGGAATCAATGACAGGGTGTGTAAATTGTCCAACACCCACTAGATATAGAAATCCTCTTTCTGCCTCAATGAATTCATATATGCACCTTAGCTAGACTTTTAAATGATCACTTTAAAATTATGTGACTTTTTGATGTTTGAGCCATTCAAAAAAGGAAAGCATATTTTATAACCTGATCTCATTTAATCCTCAAAATGAGGCTTGTGGGAGTGATTAAATTACCCAACTTCACATACCAAATTAAGTGCTGGGGCCAGGATTTAAACTGGGGACTTTAATTGTCTCCTATGTTATATAATACATTTTTGCCCTGTTCTACCAAATAGAAGAGAGAACAAATATTTGGCTTCAGAATGAAATTCCTTACTAGGGGTAGAGCAGAATTCAGGACCCAGTGGCTCTGGCTTAAACCTGACATGAGCAAAAACTATAAGAATTTATCCCAACTTGGACAATTGTTTCCAACGTGATGGCTTGTTTCTTTGGTCATGTCGCCCAAATCCATTCAGGACTGCTTTTTCATTTACCTTGGACTCTTCTGAGATTCCATCTAGGTTGTCTTGTCCACACTTGGTTACCTTTTGTGATCTCCTTGTAAGCTACAGTTTCAAATAAAAAATACAATTCAAATAAAAATACATTAAATAAAAAACATAGGAGGCAAAGACATTCTGTGTTGGGTAGGGATCAGTAACTATGGCCTTGATAAAAGCTTCCAGGAGAGGGTCCTTTGGTAGCTACTTGGTGCCTGTGGAAACAGCTTTGTTCGACCTCTGTCTACTCACTAGTTTTGGCCATCAAAGCTGGAGTCTATTCAAGACAGGAATAATTCACTGAGCCCCTGATACATGCTGAGTTGCTCAGGGCTGCAGGCATGGGTCACAGAGTAGGGTTATCATAGACAGTTTACTGCATCCTGAGGAGGGGTTGAAGTGGAGGAATGTCCAGGGAAAAGGGAATCCTTGGGATTAAGTTGGTAGTTGTTTTAAGTCTGTTGAAAACAAAATGAACCTCTCGCCGCAAGGTCTCAGTCAATCACTTCAACAGTGTCTGTTGGAATCCATCTTCCTGTGATAGAATGAAGAACCCATAGGATCCCTAAATACCTCATCCACTCCTTTGACCTCATGCTTGCAGAGAAAATCCATACAATTTTGGTCCTGAGCCTCAGCCTCAGGAGCGTGGATCAGACAGTGGCGTCTCCTCCCAGCATGGGCCTCTCTGACATGTGGGCTCCCCTGTGGTCACTTTCCCTCTATTGCCTCCCTGATAAATGGGGTGCTGTGGGGCACGAGAGAACACAAGAGTCTCACCCCACCTTTCTCTGAAGTTCTGTTATACTGTGGACCAGAGTCTTATTCTTCCTGTCCTGTGGAGAGAAAGGAGGAGAGTGTACGTCTGCGTCTGTGCACCTCACCTGTTCTTATTCAGCTGGTTTTCATCCATTTCACCCCAGCAATCTTTCCCTGCATTAAGCTCTACCTTATTTGCTTACTGTAATGTAAACAGTGAGATCAAATCGTAGGGATACAGATGTCCACCTGCGGGGCTTCCCAATATTAAACATCACCAAAGAAACCCTGCCCTCCACACATCCCCTTCCATGCATGGTCACATTTGAGGTGACTGACTGCCTTTGTCTGTAAAAAGTTGGACTAGCTTATCTGACAGATGATGGACAGGATGAGGAATGAAACCTATGAAATGGCTCCTCCCTGCTTCTTGCTTACAAGTCTGGTTGTTTCTTCTTCCAGCTCCTGCAAGGCTCTTTCCCTTTCCATGGTGGTACAGTTCTCCTTCTCCCACTCCTCATCTTCTGCCAGGTCCCCCGTCTGAGTGATCTCACTTTCCAGTCTGAATGACACAAGCACACTCCATGAGGACCCGTGATTGGCAGTTTCAGAACTGATAAAACACACATCAGTTTTAAGCATACTTCAATGACAATACACGTGAATCTCAAGCTGGAATCCCTTCTTTCCCGGATCCATAGAATGAGAATCAATTCAAAGTCATGAAAGTAAGATCCCCCTGATTCCCAAGCCAAACACCCCAATGTTCTCTCAACTCAGGTAAGTAATACCTAGTCTTTTAAGAATATTTGAAACTTGCTAAGTTTCAGCATTCAAGGCACAGAGAAATCCCAAAGAATGAAGAAGACATTTTTGCTACACAAGATATAGGTCTCTAGAGCAAACAGGACAATTCAGTTTTGTCTCTTCTCCTCCACCCCTTCCTTTGCACTGGGACCTTCCCTCATGAAACCCTAATACTCACCTCTGAATCTCATCTTCTTTCTCATGGATTTTGAAAAGCAGTTCCTGATTTGCTTCATCTATTCTCTGCATATCCCTTTCAAGGTCCATGTTCAAACTGATAATGTTCCTCTTTGACTGTGACAATCTTGAGATTTCCATTTTCTCTGACCTGTAGACTCAGCCCCCCAAATGAACAAGGGCCAGTTATCTTCAGATCAATATTCATCGGGCCAACGGAGACAGTGTAGAAGTCATGTGGTTCATTAACCTTGCTTTTTCTGGGAGCATACCTTTTTTTTTTCATTCTTTAGAAATTATATTTCTTATTTATGCTCTATAATTTGTTTCATTAATTCTCAACTCAGTCAGCAAGGGAGGTCTTTCCCAAGCTTTCTGCTTCAAAGTGTTCCTTATAATGGTGCCCCTCCACTCTGGTTCCATGAGAAGCTTTTCTTCCTTTCAGCCCCTTACATTGGAGAGAAGTGTTTCTCTTGACAATCTTACATATATTTTTCACAAACATGTTCATGCAATACACTTTTATGGGGTAAATTTATCTAGGTACCTGGCACATCACTTCTGGTTGCGCCTGGCTTTCTGCAGAGCTGCAAGAGGTTTCCACCAGCACAGTAGGGCTTCAATCTTTCCCTCCCTCCTCCCACCTCAACACTTCTCCTCCACTTGTCTACTACAAAGTTTGAGTTTCTACCACGAGAGTCATCCCTTTGAGCACACACAGATATGCTCCAGGCATAGCTTTCAAGAACGCAAACATCTTCTTTGAAGTAAATTTGAATAAAGTAATGGTAACTCTAGTCTACAAACGGTACCTGGCACATGGAAGGCTCCCAATAAACTTTTCTTTTTCTCATATGTAAATTAAGTCATTGATTTGTCTTTGAATTACTTAAACGGGAGTAGGGTAGTGAGACACAGAGACTTTGGTTTTGGGTAGGAATGAGGGATGATATTGGAAAATAAAGTTTATCTTGGAAGGGTGGCTTGGATGGGGCATTTACAGTAGTTATCACTTTAGAAGGGCATGAGATACTTGCAGTAGAGTGTAGTGGGGGGTGGGTGGATGGGAGTAAAAGGGGAGAGGGAGACTAAAAGATGAGGGAGGCTATCAATAGCAAACCCAATTCACACCTTAGTGCCTGATGTGGCTTTTCTTAATCATGATTACTTACTCATAATCTAGCTGGTATTCCTTGTTTTCTTCCATTGTAGAGTCCCTAAAATGCAGCAGAGATGTATCTAATGAGTTGGGAAAATGGGTCCATTCATGAAGCACAAAGTAATGAGCCAAGTGTCTCCCCAAAATAGAACCAAACTAAGTTAACTTGTGTCCTCCCTCCAACCCCCATATTTTGGCCATAACAAAACCCGGCCCTCTGATTCTTCTGCCCGTGATCTGATTATGCCTCAGTAAGGAACAGTGAGAATACAAGGATAATGCTAGAAAATTCAATCTATGTCCTGCTAGCAGATATATTCAAAGATGGTTTACCAATATAATCATGCCATTTACCAATAGTATCATGCCATTTTGATCCAAAATGATACTTCATTTCATTTGGAAATTTATACGAGATAATAGGAAGAAATAGATGTTATCAATTGATGTGAAGTTCTTTTTTGCCCGTAGGCCCAATCGCTTTTCTTAAGGCCCCATGGGCATGGATGTAGGTATATAACTGCCTTGAAAAGTAATCTCTGCTCTCTAGCCTGACCTTTGCAAGAATCTCCATATATTAAAATCTTTAGTAGTGAACAATGCTTAGAAAACCATACAGAACTATTTGGCTCTTTGACCCTTAGTTTCCTCTTTTTCTCCATTTTTTTCTACAAACTCTACCTCCCTTCTCATGTGTATTGTCTTCCTGATCCTGCCCTAGTCAATTAGCTTCTGAAGAGTCCAACCTTTCCCACTGGAGCCATCCAGTAGAATCTCTGAACCTTCCAAGGGGTCGTGACTCTGCTATGACATAGGACGGGTGGGGCAGCCTGTCACAGTGGGGTGTGTGGCAATGGTTCCTCATCATTCGTGAAGAGTTTAGGGCCCCCATCAGTGTGTGGGTTTCATGGCCGAGTCTGACCTAAGCAGCTGTAGGTTCAATGGATCTGATTTCTGAGCAGTATGAAGGGGCTGTCCCTGTCTTTTATTTCTCTGGCAGATAGAGCTCCCTTCCTGCCCAAGTCTGGCTAAAATGGTAATTGTGGTTCCTGTGGCCAGTACTCTGATCCCATCACTTAGCCAACTAAGTACTCATTTATTCCACAAATAATGAAACACTGATAGAGCACCGAAGCAGTAGGGAGAAAGAGCAGAACAGTCCAAAGCCCTTGCTCTCAAAGTTTACGTTTTAAAGCTTGTGTGTGGGGAGGGGGAGGGTAACACAATAAGATGAATAAGTAAATTTTAATTGGCATAACAAAAGAGAATGCTATGAAGAAACACAAACAGGTGAAGGGGATAGGAGGAAATGTGGTGTGTCTGTGTGTGTGTGTGTGGGAGGGAGGTTGTTGCAAATTTAAATTGGGTGGTGCAGAGAAAGCTACTGAGCATTCCCAGACCTGGAAGTGAGGTGTAGATTTGTTAAGAGGCCTGGTGGACAAGGCAAGACCTTGGGTTGTTCTAAGGTGGACACAGAATCCAGCAGATCCAGGAGCAGCAAAAGGTGACGTGAAGAGCCGAAGTGTTCCTGCAATTCCTCATGGTTACATAGCTTTTCCCTCTACCTGCCACCATCCTG
Organism: Galeopterus variegatus; assembly: GCF_000696425.1. Taxonomy (NCBI): domain Eukaryota; kingdom Metazoa; phylum Chordata; class Mammalia; order Dermoptera; family Cynocephalidae; genus Galeopterus; species Galeopterus variegatus. The sequence goes on from NW_007726201.1 coordinate 947,950, forward strand.
GGAAAGAGGAGAGCTCTGGAGAGGGAGAATCTCCTTAAAAGACTGAGAAGTTACCCAAAAGAAATTTTTAAATTGGAAAAGTTTGTGACATCTCAAATAGACTCCGTTGAGTCTTTTCTGCCAACTTTAGGAATAGGAGTGGGAAGGAAAGATAGGATCAATTGCAGAATATAAGGAATATGTTTCTGCATACCTGAGTGTGTGTATATTTTGGCCATATTCTGCACAGTTTCAAACTTTTTTGTATGTGCAAGTCATGGAAACTTGTGAAGTCTCAGATCTCTACTTAATAAGGACCATATTGAGTTGATTTGTGAGCCAGAGTGGCTTCTTAACATACTGTAGTTTCTAACAAACTATTTGTAAAATTAATGGCCTCTGATGACCCCCATTACCATCTCCCTTCTTCCTGAAAGGAGGCATTTCATTGCTTTATGAAGCTGTACACAGAAGAGTAATTAAGTAACAATTCAGGCCAATGGCCTCTCCCAGGAATTAATGGTAGGGAGAGTTCATTAACCCCAGCTGGTATAGCTTCTCCAGGAAATGCCCTGGACCAAGGTTATCGCAGTCGTTAATGGATGAGATAGGGACTTTAACAGGGATAAAAAATAAAGCTCTATCTTCTTCCTGGGGAGTTTTTCTCCTTGAGGGGCTACCAAAGGCAAGCTGGTACTAGTAGCAGAACCCCAAGCTTGGGACCCTGTGTGGGATGAGGACAACAGATTGCTATCAGTGGGAATTGTTAAATCAAGGTAAAAAGAGGGCCTTGGGGGCAGATTAAGGTCTTTGATATAAGCCTTCCTGCTATTGGGGAAATGGCTTGATTAACACCCAGTGCAGCTTTAGAGCAGCTGTTTTTGCCTTGTTAACTTTTGTATGCCCTGCCCTGCCCATAGCAGAAGATTCATTGAGAGACATTTCACATCCTGCTCCTTTGGTGCCAGGAACGCTGCTGCCTTTGTGTGGAAGTCTATTGGGAAAGCACCTGCTTGGTTTCTGGGCTGGACATGCAGGCTGTATAGCTGGGCCTTTGCTTTCCTGCTGCCCAGGGACTGGCTGGGTACTTGAGCCCTGAATGGAAGCTTTCCCTGGGCTCTGGCCCCTCCGCTGCCTCAGAGGGATGGAGAGTGATTTCTTCTGCTCACCTTGCTGTCCTCACTTCAAACTTTGCAAATTCTTCTTGGATATTTTCATTAGTGAGCCTGGTTTTAAGGTTCATAGCCAGGCAAGGCTGTAGAACCTCATTTCAGTTCACTGTTTTTCAAGTACACACTCAAATACGCTATTTTCCTTATGTTTATTCTTAGTGACTATTTCTGTCCAAACTTTAGGCTCATTAAATCTCTTTGATATGAGTTTTGGAGGGACACACACACACATACACAAATCTCTTTTTACCTCCTGTGTTAAATTTACACCTAAGTATTTGATTTTTTTGTTGCTACTATAAATGAGATTGTTTTCTTAATTTTCTGTTTGGGTAGTCTGTTATTAGTATACAGAAGTGCTACTGATTTTTGTATGTTGATTTTGTATTCTTCAACTTAGCTCATTTATCAGTTCTAACAGTTTCTTAGTGGACTCTTCAGGGTTTTCTGTATATAAGATCATGTTCTCAGCATCATGGAGTCAGTTTTACTTCTTCCTTTCCTATTCAAATGCCTTTTGTTTCATTCTCTTGCCTAATTGCTCAGCTAGGACTTCCAGTACTATGTTGAATAGAAGTGGTGAGAGTGGACATCCTTGTCTTGTCCCTGATCTTAGAGGACAAGCTTTCAACTTTTCACCATTGAGAATGATATGAGCTATGGATTTGTCAAATATGGTCTTTACCGTGTTGTGGTGCATTCCCCCCATACCCAATATGCTGAGAGTTTTTATTAGGAAGTGATGTTAAGTTTTGTCAAATGCTTTTTCAGTACCTATTGAGATGATCATATGATTTTTATCATTCATTTTGTTAATATTTGTATCATATTTATTGATTTGCATGTGTTGAACCATCCTTGAATCCTAGGAATAAATCCCACTTGATCACGGGGAATGATTCTTTGACTATGTTCCTGAATTCAGTTTGCTAATATTTTGCTAAGCAGTTTTGCATCTATATTCATCAGGGATATTGGCCTGTAATTTTGTTTCCTTGCAGTATCCTTATCTGGCTTTGGTATCAGGGTAATGCTAGCCTTGTAAAATAAGTTTGGAAGTATTCCCTCTGTTTCAGTTTTTTGGAAGAGTTTGAGAAGATTTGGTATTCTTTAAATGTCTGGTAAAATTCAGCCATTCGGTCCTGGGCTTTTCTTTGATGGGAGACTTTGTATTACTGAATTAATCTCCTTACTCATTATTTGTCTATTCAGATTTTCTGTTTCTTCATGATTCAGTCTTTATAGGCTATATGTGTCTTGGAATTTATCCATTTCTTCTAAGTTATTCAAGTAGTTGTTGTATAATTGTTTATAGGAGTTTCTTATAATCCTTTGCATTTTGGTGGTATTGGTTGTAATGTTTCCTATTTCATTTCTGATCTTATTTACTTGAGTAGGCTCTCTTTTTATTCTAGTTGGTCTAGCTAAGGGTTTGTTGATTTTTTTCCCATTGTTTTTCTAGTCTCTATTTCATTTATTTCTGCTCTGATCTTTCTTATCTCCTTTCTGCTAATTTTGTTCTTAGTTTATTCTTTGTCTAGTTCTTTGAGGTCTAATGTTAGATTACTTATTTGTAATCTTTCTTGTTTTGTGATATAGGTGTTTATTAGTATAAATTTCCTTCTTAGGACTGCTTTTATTGCATCACATACGTTTTGGTATATAGTGTTTCCATTTTCATTTGTCTCAGGTATTTTTCGATTTCCTTTTTTATTTCTTCTGTGACCTATTGATTGTTTAAAAACAGTTTATTTAAAATTTTTTTTTAAATTTTTAAATTTTTATTGAATCATGATTGATTATACATATTTAGGGGGTTCAATGTGGACATATGTTGATCAAATTAATATTACTAGTATATATATTGTTACAAATCATACTTTATTCTTTAAGCCCCTTGTCTAATCTCTCCCCATCCCCCTCTCCTTCTCCTTCTCCCCTCTAATTACCCTAGATTTCTTCTCTTCTTCTGAAAGAATAATGGTTACTCAGTTGATTTGTTGCCTGGATGATCTGTCCAATGCTGAGAGGTGTGTTCAGATCCCCCAATATTATCATAGAGCAGGTGCTTCTTCTGTCACTCTGGAATGGACTTTGTAGAGGGAGACATCCTCTTCTTTTTCTGCTGGTGACTCTCTTTGTGTCAATGCCCTCCAGTGGCTGGCAGACCATCTGTGTGGTGGTTGTGGCATCTAGCCACTTTCACGGCAGTTGTGGTTATGATGGTGGTTGTGGTGGGCCCCCCATATGGAGGTGATGTTTTTGGCATGCTCCTCACTTAGTTGATGGTGGTGTGCCTGGTAGTGGGAGGGGGTCTGGTCCCTGGCTCTTTGCCTCAGGACCTTGGGTAGGCCCTGTGGCACTGGCAGTGTGTCTGATTGTGGGAGGAGGGTCCAGTCCCTGGCTCCAAAAACATGCAGTTTAATTTCCACATATGTGTATTTTCCAAAATTTCTCTTGTTATTGATTTCTAGTATCATGCCATTTTGATCCAAAATGATACTTCATTTGATTTCAATTCTCTTAAATTTCTTAAGGTTTGTTTTGTGGCCTGAGGTGTGAACTATCCTGAAGAATGTTCTGTGTGTGCTTGAGAAGAATGTGTATTCTGCTGCTGTTGAATTAAATGTTCTGTGTATGTCTATTAGGTCCATTTGGTCTAAACTGTAATTCAAGTTCAATGTTTCTGTATTGATTTTCTGTCTAGATAATCTGTCCATTGTTGAAAGTGAAGTTATACTATTACAGTTTATTTTTCCATTCAGATCTTTTAATGTTTGCTTTATTTATTTAGGTACTCTGATGTTAGTTGCATATATTTTTATAATTGTTATGTGTTCTTGGTGAATTAACCCTTTTATTATTATGTAATGTTTTATTGTCTCTTTTTATAGTTTTTGGCTTAAAGTCTACTTTGTCTGATATAAGTATAACTACCCCTGCTCTCTTTTGATTACCATTTGCATGGAATGTCTTTTTTTATCCCTTGACTTTTGGTCTGTGTTTCCTTACTAGTAATGTGAATCTCATGTAGGCAGCATATGACTGAATATTTTTTTGTTTGTTTTAGTCTATTCAGCCACTCTATGTCTTTTTATTGGAGAATTTAATCTATTGACATTCCAGGTAATTATTGATAACCAAGGACTTGCTACTGCCATTTTGTAATATTTTTTTCTAATTATTTTGTAAGTCCTTTTTTTTTTCTCTTTTTCTTGGTGTCTTACTTTGTGGTTCAATGGTTTTTGGTGGTCGTATGCATTGAATTCTTCCTTTTCATATTTTGTAAGACTACTTTAGGTTTTTGTTTTGTGGTTAGTTACCATGAGCCCTACATAGAAATCTTATTCTTAAGATGGGCAATTTTAAGCTGATAACATCTTGCCTTAACCACATACAAAAAAATCTACACTTTCACTCTCCCCCCCTTTATATTTTGATGTAAAAATTTTCATTTTTGTAATTTGTATCTGTTAACAATTTGTGTGGTTGCAGTCATTTTTAATAGTTTTGTCTTTTAATCCTCCTTGTAGTAATAAAATTGCTTTATATAACACCCTTACAGTATTAGAGAATTCTAAGTGTGACAATGTATTACTTATACCATTAAGTTTTTTACTTTCATATATTTTTTTGTTGTTTATAGTAGCCATTTATTTCATCTCTAAGAACTCCCTTTAGCAAATCCTGTAAAGCAAGCCTAGTGGTGATGAATCCCTTAGCCTTTGATTATCTGGGAAAGTTTTATTTCTTCCCAACTTCTGGAGAAAAACTTTGCCAGATAATGTATTCTTAGTTGGCAGTTTTTTCTTTCAGCTCTTTGAAAATGTCATCCAACTCCTTCCTGGTCTGTAGAGTTTCTACTAAAAAATGTGCTGAAAGCTGTATTAGGGCTCCCTTGAATGTAATATGTTTCTCATCTCTTGTTACTTTCAGTATTCTTTTTGTCATTGATTTTTAATTGATTATGATGCATCTTGGTGAAATCCTCTTTGGGTTGAATTTGATTGGTGACCTCTGAGCTTCCTGTATCTGGATGTTGTTTCTTTCTCCAGATTTAGGAAATTTTAGCTATTATTTTCTTAAATATGCTTTATAGGCCTTTTTGTCTCTCTTCTTCAGAAATTCTTATGTGAATGCTAGTTTGTTTGATAGTGTCCCATTATTCCCATAGACATTCTTTATTCTTTCTCATTTAAAAAAATTTTTTTGCTCCTCTGATTGTATAATTTCAAATATCCTATCTTCAAGCTCACTGATTCTTTCTTCTGCTTGATTAAGTCTGTTGTTGAAGCTTTCTGTCAAATATTTTAGCTCAGGTATTGTATTCTGTATCTTTGGGATTTCTATTTGTTTCTTTATTATTCATATTTCTTTTTCAAACTTCCCATTTTGTTTATGAATTGTTTTCCAAATTTTATTTAATTTTCTATTTATATTTTCTTGTAGTTCTCTTAACTTTTTGTAACAGAATTATTCTGAAATCTTTGTGTGTTATTTCATAAATGTTCATTTCTTCTGGGCCCATTACCACAACTTTACTAGTTTCTTTTGATGGTGTCATATTTCTTTGATTTTCTATTATTTTTTTGTCCTTATATATATATATATATATTTTTTTTTTGTCTTTTTTTTTTTTTCGTGTCTGGCAACGGACCGCAACCCTCAGTGTCGCGCCCGTACCGGACCGGGACCGGCAACGGGATCGCAACCCTCGGTGCTGTGCCCACCCCTCGCTCAGCCAGTGAGTGGGAACCGGTCTATATGTGGGATCCGAACCCTCGGCGGGAGCGCCACCGCGCTCCCAAGTGGCGCACTGTAGCAGTGCGCCACTGGGCCGGCCCTTTTTGTCCTTATATTGATGGCTGCACATTTGAGGAGACAGCCATCTTTTCTGGGTTTTGGGATTATTCTTTGGTGGTAATAGACCTTCACTATGAGCCTAGCCTGGGATACTTGATGGGCTGGTTGGTAGCCACCCCAGATAGGCAGATCTTGGTGTCATGTTCTCTGGTTGGGTTGGGTTGCCTGCTGTGCTCTGAGGTCTAATGGTTCTACTATAAACTATATGGTCTGATGAGACCACTAGCTGGACTCTGCCATCAGTTGGGGCTGCTGGATGGGCTCTGTGATCATTTCTGATCAGGCAGGGTTGTAGGTTGTCTTCCCTAGCTGGGTGGTCCTTTTGTTTGGAATTGCAGTTGGTCAGGGCTGTGTGATGGACTCCAAGGCTGGGTGAGGTCTCTCAGGTTGTTGCTCAGCCACATGTAGTGGGTAGGGCTATAGGCTATGCTTATAGATATGTGTTGACTTGGACTTGCTTCTCAGCCTAAGGTAGACTCAAGCAGAGCACTAAGGTTTGGTGGAGATACTGTGCTTCAGCTGGAGTTGGGTAGGGCCAGGTGTTCTCTCTATGGATAATTGCTGACCTACAGTTTCCTCTCAACCTGAGGAATACTTAAGTAGAACACCCAGGCTATGTGAGAAAGCTGGCTAGGGATCTGAGCCTGGAAGGCCTGTGGACCACGTTTCCTGCAATGTGATGCTGTTGGTTGGTTTCTCTGGAGTGGTTCCTCTGCTGGAATGCAGAGCAACAGCCAAGATCATAAGTCACTGTAAGCCCCATTCCTCATTCTTTGTTTCTAACTGATTCCTAGTAGTCTACCCCCTGACAGTACTCCTAATGTTTCTTGTGAGATGAGACAGGAGTGAGCCTCCTGTGAAGAGTCCCAGAAGAGTGGGTAAGCTGAATGTCTCACTTATCCCACTGTAGAAACTGTGGGTCCAGAAAAATTTTCTGTGTTTGGTGCTGTGCTGGCTTGGGAGAAGAGCAGTGTGATCAAGAGAACCATTCTTCTTAACATTTGATCACAGCTTTTCCCAAGGCTGTTTCAGCCTCTCTCCCAATTTTTGGGATATTCACAATGGTATTATAGCCAATATTATATAGGTATAGTTGCTAGTTAGATTTCTGTGTGTGTGTGGGGAGGGGGAAGCGAAGCTAGATGACTCTTATTACCAACTTTCTGACATCACTTCCTGCCTCAACTTTAATTCTAAAAGTAGGCAAGGGGTTTAAGAATCCTTGAAACAGTGTTCCAAATAAACTACTTACACTCTAGCCCTTATCTCAGAGTCTGTTTCATGATCATCTTTCATCTTAGGCTCTCCTGATTTCACAGTTAAAATATTCCAGTGTTAATAATGGTATGTCAACTTTAGTACTTGCAGAAAGTGTTAAAATAGCAGTCAAGTAGAAAAACAAGAATATATTGTTTCATTTTCTATGAGTTAAAAGATTTATTTCCTTTTGGTAAAGAGTTTATTTTGAGAATTCTGCTAAGCTGTTTTTTTCCACTCTACGCTTTGAGACCTGACACCTTGTAGTTTTCACATTTATATGACCTAGTGTAAAATCTTCAAGTGGCATGTCAAAGAAAAGTTTTGGTTTTTTTTTCTTCTGGAAATAGAATATTGAAGTGATAGTTTTGCGTGACCTGTTTGATTTTCTGTCCCACAGTCTGACAGCTCCAAAATCACTCCATCACTGATCATAGGCAGTCTAACTCAGGTAGAATTCAGTCAGTCTGTGCTAGGGTCTGAACGTTTGTGTCCCCCCAAACTTATATGTTGAATTCCTAATCCTCAATGTAATGGTATTTGGACGTGGAGCCCTTGGGAAGTAATTACGTTTAGATGAGGTCCTGAGGGTGGAGCCCCCATGAAGGGATTAGTACTCTTATAAGAGGAGATACAAGAGAGATTTCTCTCTTTCTACCATACTAAAGGAGGGTGGTTGTCTGCACACCAGGAAGAGGGCCCTCACCAGGAACTGAACTGGCTGTCCCCAGATCTTGGACTTCCACACTTCAGAACTGTGAGAAATAAATTTCTCTTAAGTTACCCAGTTTATGGTATATTTTTATATAGCAGTATTAGCAGACTAAAATAGCCTGTCTTCCTGTTTTCTCTGACTCTGTGGTCTTGGTCTGGTATCTGAGTTTGTGCTTCATTCTTGTGACCAGTGTCCTACCTTATTCTTCAGTTTCAGGGTCTGGAACCAGACCTGGGAACACAGTTCTGGCTAATTCTGCATTTAGACTATGTCTGTCAGAACCTCATGCATGGGTCTTTGACCCTAATGTCTTCCCCAAAGCTAAGGTCCATCCACTGCTTCTACATCTCTCCAAGGCTCTGCCTGCCCAACTCCCCATGTTTCCATTGTCTTTTTGTTTACTGGGACATGCCCCTATTGCCATTAGTTGGATTTCCTTGTATGTGGCCTGTCCCCCTATTGTGGGCAAACATCCTCCCTTTTGCTACTGAATCAGAATCTTAATAACTGCGCCTTCCAGAAGTTGTATTTCATTTTTATCTCAGCCCCTCCTCTTATGGAAAATTCTGCAGCAAATGAAATGCTTGTTGCAATAATATTAATGTATAAATAAGGGTATTTCTTATGAAAGTGAAAAAACAGACTTTAGATTTAGATACATTTTGAAAATTCTATTCATGGAATATAATCTGGTAACACTTAAGCATGTAAATCATTGTGGGAGCTATTTTCACAAATAATATATGTTCCCAAAGGCTGGATTGTGCTGCTGTTCAGGAGAAAGAGTACCTTCCCTTTAAAGTTGAACTTTTTTCCCACTATCAATTGATTTTTGTTTAAATCCTTATAATATTTAATAGAGTTCATTCCTGAGAAAGTGTAAATAAAAAACAAAAATAATGTTGAGTGTTCTCTTAAACAAAATTTAGTTTTGAAGAAAACATCTCTGAGAGGTCAAACTCAAGATAATTTCAAAATTCTAAACAGGTTTTATAACCTCTATTGGCAAAAGATCTGTATTTTCAGAATCCATAAAGCTTTTAAGGTATAGTTGATATTGAAACAATAATGACCCTGGAACAGGATATTTCTTGGAGATTAATGACCAGCTGGGAGGGGTTGATGGCCTGAGGTGTAGTTGAGGGCCATTAACCTCAGACAGTCATTAAAGCCCAGGAAATGTCCTATGTCTAGGTCGTTATTGTTATTATAAATTGAAAATGGAAAAAAGAAACAGGCATACAGATTATCTGAAGGGCGACTCCATTTCCAATGGTTTGAACAGGGAGCGTTCTGGGAGAATTTATTCCCTGTCCATTAGCCAACCAATCTCCCTGAATCCTCTGTCACATCGCCCTTCAACTGATGGGTCTTTGTGCTGGAAATCCCTGAATTCCCCAGATGCTGGAGTAGAGAGGACTGTTCCCTTGTTGCAGCTGCCTTTGCTCAGAGTGACTGGATCAAACAAACAGTAGTGGTGAATTACTTTGCCATTGCTTTAATTGCATTCTACACTACCATTTACTTGCTTCCCCTGGGATAGACTGTTTTCTTCTCCATTTAGCTGTAGTAAATTTCCCACAGCTAAATTTTAAGCCCTTGACTATTTTGTCTGTGTGTATTTCCCAGATCCTTGGGGGTGAAAGTATATATTATTCTCTTAGCAGTTGTACTGCCTCTAGTCAAGCTAGGTATGCATCCCAGCCCAATTCCTCATCCATTTCCCAAAAAGTACTATAATTCAGAGGTATTTTGAATTCCTGAGTAATAAGTAATACTTAATTTTTAATGCAGTAAGTTTCAGCTTTTTTAGTCCTGTGGCAGTGGATTCACATTTCTCTTTTTTTCCCCAGGAAACTCAGAAATATCCAAAATGGAGACGTTATCACTTTAGGGTTTCCAGTATCTCTTTAGGGCTTTATAACAAATAATTGGATGTAAAGTATTCTGAAATAGAACTTGCCACATTTATTTTATTCACGGGTTATAGGAAATTTCATGCCAGACTTTAAAAAAATCTGAAGTCTGACCTGAGTGTCGTGTAACCATGGCTCTGTGAGGCTACTGTAGTGACAAGGACATTTGAGCAATGAGTTAGATTAGCTTAAATTCATCATCAGTGAATGTCAAAATGTTTTTTTTTTTTGCCTTGGTCAGAAACATCAGCTTTGTAGAACAGCATATTAGTATGTAGTACTCGGCTGACAATATCTTACAAATTTTGTAAGTTTGCAGCCAATCCTGAAAAGGCTCCTCTTCTCACTATAATGGTGCCTGAAAATCCAACGTTACTTATGACTTTGGTCTAAGATATTGAAAAGCTCAGTTATTTACAAATGCTAGGTTTTCAACCATTAGTACTTATCTTAGTTTTTTTTTTTTTTGTCTTTTGTCTTTTTTTCCGTGTCCGGCAACGGATCGCAACCCTCAGTGTTGCCCCCGTACCGGACCGGGGACCAGCAACGGGATCGCAACCCTCGGTGTTGCTCCCGTGCCTCGCTCAGCCAGTGAGCGGGAGCCGGTCTGTATGTGGGATCCGAACCCTCGGACGGGAGCGCCGCCGCGCTTCCCAAGCGGTGCACTATCCAGTGCGCCACCGGGCCGGCCCTTATCTTAGTTTTAATTATTAAGTCTTCCAGACCACAATTAGCCTGGGAATTCAATATAACCAAAGTGGTAAGATTAACAAATAATAAAGGGAAGTATCATGAAAGTATTCTCTCCCCTGCCCTGCCCTGCCCCACCAATTTCCTATCAATGTATTCTATGAAATTCTTTTCTTGGTAGGGTCTTCAGAGTAGTTCACAATCTCTTTGACCTCTGTAGAAGTCTTCCTATGCCACCATATCGTTCTCATTTTAGCAAATACATATTGAATACAGTTTTTGTTTGTCTGTGCTCTGTTGACCCCTAGCTCCCTTCTTTAGGTGGGCGTTCTTGATGAGGTGGACTGATTTTCATGCAGACTGCAGAATTTATCATAGCCTTATGGTGGCACAATTCTTGACATGAATGTCATCCTATAGGGCTGTTAGTATTGCTCACGGTGAAGTGGAAAAGAACTCTCCTCCAGCTACAAATACTTAATAACAATCTAATCCTGAATTTTTTATTTTCTTAGTTTGTTGATTTCCTAATTCATTTTAATTAATTAATTAATTTATTTTTTCTAATTCATTTTAATTTAATAATTTCCCTCTGTACTCCTTTGACTCCCTATATTACTCCTTCTAGTGTCATTTGGCAAAAGTTATTATGGGCATGAGTTGGGAGCTATTACAAGCGATGTCCTCCATAGTGACCTATAAAATCAACTTCTGGCCTTCTGCAGAAATAGGCATCTTGATCTTCCACTGGCATAAGTTTCCTCACATTGCCAAGGAGTTCCAAGGCCTCCTCTTTGAATGTTTGTTTAATTACATCTTTGTCCCATTCAGTCGTTGCTCTTTGCTGAAGTCCCTGCTCCTGGTAGTCCACGCAGAGACCCTGCAGCATGTCTGAATTTTGGCATTGAAAAGGTAGAAGAGGGACCCCTTGAAGACTCTCACCTCAGATTATTTTTTCAAGTCATTTTTATTGTGCTGCTGTAGGGGATACCAAGGGGCATAAGAATCCTGATGTGCAATAGCAACATAATCCAGACAAGGGAGAAAAAGGGAGAGAACATCAAATAATGAAAATATGGCCATCCTCATTCTAAACAAATACTTAATTGTTTAGAAAGCATTGGAAGACATAACTAAATATATTTATTAAAGAATTTCAATTTGTTTCGGTATAAAGTTATAATTACTATTCTTCTTCATTGTACTATGATACAATTAAGTACTATAGTACCTAATTGTATGCAATTGGTAACAGATACCGTAATAATACTCATATGTTGGCTAGATTGCAGAAGGTTCCAGTCACTTTCTATTATTAGAAGAGTCTTTGACAAATTGTACCCCATAAACATGAACAATAAAAAAATTAAAAATTAAAAAGTTAAAAAAAGGAGAGTCTTATGTTGTTTCAGAATTTTAATTTTAAATTAAATTCAAAGTTCTTTTTCTCCCTTTTTTCTATAAAGCATTGACTTCTTCCTCCTCCGTCTTCTGGCAGGAGTTTTTCTATCACGTTCAGGTCATGTAGCAGAGGAACAAAGGCAAATACCTCCTTATTTAACTTCCTGTGATGAGGCTGGGTGCTCTGCTTGGTCACTTGTCCTTGCTTGTTTGGCTCAAGGTTACCATGAATGCCCTCCATGTGGCAGGCATGTGGTTGCTGGACCTTTCCGTTGTGGGTTCTCCTGAGGGTTTCCAAATCCTTCTCTTCCCAGTACCTAGTTCCTGATGTGAGAAATTTGGCTTTATTTTTTCCACTCCTTTAGCCCCTCCAAAAGGTGTATACCCCAAAACTGAGAAGTGTGGGAAGATAGCTAGAGTTCAGCAACTTTTCTTGGTGTCTACTGACTCTTAGGAAACTCATCAATCCATGCCATGTTGAATGATGTGGCCCGATGCCTTCCTTCTGTCTCTTCTCTCAGCCTCACCATACTTTCCAATTCTCTTTTCCTTGGTTCAGGTTGTCCAGGTGTGCTGGCCAAACAGAGTGCCAACTGGAAAATGAATTGCCCCTCCTGCCTTCATGTAGTCACCGCCTATTCTTAAAATGAATTCTTGGAGCTCTCTGCCCTTGGTTTTAGGTAATGAGATAAACTACTTTCCTTCCCCCTCATGGAAAGCTACCTCTTTAAAAGGTCATCGTCCTTACTACCCTAAGAAATGGCTTAGTAAGCTCTTTAGGGATATTCCTGTATGTTAGAATATTGGCAGTGGTGGGGGAGTGCTTAGCATAGTTTAGTCTTCAGTTTTGATCTTAGATGCAAGTCTGAGGAAAAAGAAAAATTCCCACTTGATATCTTTCTTCATTCCAGAGGAAAAAGAAAAGGGGAAGAATATTAGATCATTATAGCAGTTTCTATCTTAAAAGAATGACATCAGAGTCAGATAACCAAAGATAAATGGGCAGAAGCCAGTATGAACCATTGGGGAAAGTGGGTGGCCCAGAGGAGGGGAGGCTTGTCAGAAACCCTAAAAGGAGTCCAGAAGGATGAGGACCAGTGTTCAAGGTTGGCTGGCACAATATTAACAGTTAATAAAGAAAATGAAAGCCACTTTTGCCTCTGTTAGGTCTCAGTACCTTATCTCCTTCCTGGAAAGATTAGAACTGGAAATAGGAAGATGGAATCAAATTGCAAGCAGTCAAGGGAAGCAGAGAGTACCAATGTGCTTTGAGTAAGTTCATATCCTCAGGTCCTGATACAGGACACCCAGAGTGCAAAGATCCAGCAAATGTGATTTCTGATTATCTTTTGATCATCACTAGGGCTCATTATTTGCTTCATTTTTTTCTTGAAAGTTCATTGAGAGGTTGCATAGAACTTGCCAAAATATCAAATGAAGAAAAAAATGGGAAAGAAATAGGATTTTAGAGACCACAGTTTACTAATTTTGAGGCCTATTCTAAGCATAATTCTTGCCTAGACTATTAAGTAGATTGTTTATGAGCAGTTATGAGGAGAGCGTGACCATGGAGAGCAACATGAGTTCAGGAAGAACATATGCTGGGCAAATCTCTTCCTTTTTGAGTGTGGTTATTCAAGGTAAAGCTGAACTATAATGTGTCCTACATTCCATAGAGCACCTCGCATTCTTTTTTTTTTTTTCTTTGGTCTTTTTCCATGTCCGGCAACAGATCGCAACCCTCAGTGTCGCCCCCGTACTGGACCGGGACCAGCAACGGGATCGCAACCCTCGGTGTCGCTCCCGCGCCTCGCTCAGCCAGTGAGCAGGAACCGGTCTGTATGTGGGATCCGAACCCTCGGCGGGAGCGCCGCTGCGCTTCCCAAGCGGCGCACTATAGCAGTGCGCCACCGGGCCGGCCCCAGCACCTCACATTCTTTCATAGCATTCTCAAAGATATGATGAGAATACATGGGTGGATTATTGTTTGCTTAGGTGGATGCACAGCTGCTTGAAAAATCATTCCTTCATTCATTCATTCATTCATTCAACAAAATTTCAGGATTCCTGTACACTGGGCAATTTGCCTAGCCCTCAGGAAAACAAGATAGAGAATAGACACTCAATAGGTGTCAGCTGTGTATCATGTGAGGTTCTTTATACATGAGATCTCTTTTACTTCTCTGTCAGATGGGTATCATTTCATAAATGAGGAAGCAGAGGTTCAGAGTTGCTGCCCAAGATCATAATACTAGCACAGTTCAAACTGTGATCTACCTAATGATAAAGTCATGATCTTCCCATGGCATGATCTTTTCTACTCCAGAGAGTAAAACTAGGATTAATGATTTAAAATTATCAAGAGGAGAGTCAACATAAAAAATTCAGCATAAGATGTAGAGTCAAAATAAGGAGGAACTTCTCATCACTGAGAGCTAC
>NW_007726201.1:962654-974875 GCF_000696425.1 Galeopterus variegatus
CATCACTGAGAGCTACGGGCCCTCTCGGATATAAATGAGCTCTGTGCTATGCCCCTCCCACTCTCAGTGCAGGTCTTCAAACAGAAAATGCACGACTATCTGTCAGAGGCGCTGTGCATGTGACAGCTCTGTTAGGGGAAAGGTTGATCCACATCACCTCTGAAATCCCTTCCAGTTACAGTATCTCTTGAGTCTGTGACATTCTATGCCCTCATAGAGTCTATATACTTTTGAAAAAATGGGAAGAAGGGGCAATTGACTTTTTAAAAAGAACTTAAAAATTTTTTTTGATTATCAATTATGCTTATTATCAGCAATTTGGAAAATTTATGAAGTAGTAAGAAGAAAAGAAATACTACTCAACCACCTAGTGACCGACACTATGAACACTTGGTGTATCTTTTCATTTTTCTATATATTTATATAAATTTTCTAACAGTCACAATCATATTATAAACACAAGTTTGTTTACTGCCTTTTAAACTTAGGAATATAATGAAAATCTTTTACTATGCTTTAAAAAACTCTTTGTAAATGTCATATTTAATGGCATGTTTTTTGAAGTTTCTTATAAATAGTGTTTTATCTCTGATAATTCCGTAAGACAGATTCCTAAATGTGGGATTATTGTAGCAAAATGTTAAAGTCTTTATGTGTCTCTGTATATGGTTCAACAGTTTTTTAGAAAATATCTGTACAGATTATACTTCCATAAGCAGCGCCTGAGAGAGCTTTTTGTACCTCATCTTCATTTCCATTTTGGGAGATTATTACAACTTTTTTTGTAAATTTTATAGGTAAAAAATGGTACCTAAAATATGCTTTAATTGTATTTCTTTGATTATTAATGCGGTATATTTTGCAATTTTCATATATTTATTAGTTATTTTATCCTTTTATTAAATAGCTTGTTTTTTATGAAGAAAAATTCGTATCAATTTATATGAGTAATTTATATATTCAGAAAATTACCATCCTTATACAGTGTTTATTATACTTCTTTCTACTTATTTTGTTTTAACGTTTTTGGTTATGAGACAAAAAGCCTTCAAATTAGCTTAAAAAATAAAAATGGTTATTTACTGGTTTCTATCACTGAAGGATCTGGAGAACTGTCTTTAGGTAGAGCTGAGTTTAGGGACTTAAGTATCATCTAGGCTTAGAATCAGTCCATCTCTCAGGTCAGATTTCTTCTGGATTGACCTCATACAGGCGGACCTTTTCTGTCTGGCAGCTAAATGACCAAGTAGAGACTCAGTTCTCTCAGCCAGCCCTGTGTAAAGAGAATTCTCTTTCCCAGTCATTTTAGTACAAACTCTTCAATTGAATCTCACAGGGAGGACACAGGCCATGTGCCTGTTCCTGAAATAGTCATTCTGCCTAGGGATGGAGAGTGTGGCATTGGCCACAATTATTTCAAATGTCCATCTTTGGAGAAATGGGGACAGCCCTAAGCCAAGAGGGAATACCATTTGCCCAAAGGAAAATTAAGTTACTGCTACCAAAAAAATCGGATGCCTATATTTTAAATTTTGTTCCAAGGTTCTAATATAAAGATTTAAAGTATTATGTTATCAAATTGAACTTTCTTCTGTAACTTTTTACCTAACGTTAAAGCTTAAAAAGCCAGAGAACTGATAAAATTACCTTTTATTTTCTTCTACTTTTTTTTATGGCTTAGATTTCTGCACTCATCTTTGAAATAAACTAGAAAATAAATAGATTTAGAAACCAAATATTTAAGTAAATATTTTAGTAATATTAATTGCTGAAACTAATTCAGGTTATCACATTTATATAAGTTTTGATAAACACTGCTGCCTATTTCTAAGCCATATATTGACTTTTTTCTGTACATTCTTATGCCAGAACCACAGAATTGTCGTTTTGTAGCTATGTAATATGCTTTGATATTTGGTGGGGTAAATAAATGATGGTAGGTAGCTTGAATGAGACCTGGAACCAGGACCTTGATGTACCACAATGGGGCCTATTTTTACCCAGAAGAGGCTGCCTGTGCACCCAGGCTCTCCTGGAGCTGGGGTTAAGGAACAGTTGAAAAGAAGGGGAAAGTAAGAAGCGGGGGGAGATAGGGTCAGAGAATCCGAACATTGCCTAATGCTTTAAAATATGGATGTGTTTGTATGTTACAAATGATGGGGTCTTCCCTATCTGGGGCTCAAAGCAAATGAAGTAGGCAGTTTCTTTTTAGCACATTTTTTTTCTTTCTCTTTTTGGTCCTCACTTGCTTTTGATATCTCCAAATTGGGCGATTTGGTGCTACTGATCTTTCAGAGAATGACATCAGTTAGATGATAGTGCTTCGTGAACTTGCTGCTTCCAGGGCTATTTGCCAGGGAGAGGAGTGATGCTTAACACTGAGAAGTGACCTTCTAGTGGTCACATTTAGGCCTGTCATAAGGGCTGCAGGAGTTGAGTGAGAGAAGGGCCGCTGTGCTCAGATAACATCGCCTAAGTGATGTCCATTTTATCTCTGTGTAAGGCTGATTCTGTCTCTACGACAGTTCGCAGAATTTTAGAAGGACGTCATGCCTTTACCCGTCAAATGTTTATTAAATGCCTCATATGTGCTGGAAATTGTGCTTAGCTCTGGGGTAAATAAAATATTACCCCATTCTTTAAGGAGTTTATCATTAGGTCGAACTTATTTTCAAACTTGCTTTCCCAAAGCTTAGGCTCCCGCAGTGAGGGCATAAGGCACTCGATATGGGATTGCAGCATTCCATTTAGAGGTCAGGACAAATTGCCTTCCATGTTTAAACAGATGCTGTAGCCTTCAGGGTTCCTGCCTGCGCCCACTTTGTGGTAGGGCCTCCTCCTCCCTGCCCATCCCAGGCCTGGCTATTTGTAAATGTGTAATGTTAGAATCCTTTTTGATTTCTACTTATGATTGGATACTTTGCTTAGTTTTTTAAGCACAGCATACCCTTTTTGCCAATGTTGATATGACAAGATTCTCCTGCCTTTAAATCTTAAATCTAACTCTTCAAAGCCTGGGCTTTAACTTATGAAGCCCTCTCATTGCGTGCTTGGAGTGTTTGGTGCTACAGTTTGAATGATTGGGTCTCCTCCAAAATTCATGTCGAAACTTAGTCCCCAATGCAATGGTACCAGAGGTCTTCAAAAAGTTCATGGAAAGATTCATATAATCTTTCAATTCCATTTTTCCACGATCTTTTTGAAGTACCATTCTATTTAGAGGTGGGGCCTTTAGGAGGTGCTCAGGCCATGATGGCTTCGGCTTCGTGGATAGGATTAGTGCCTTACAAAAGGGCTGGAGGGAACTATCCAGGCTCCCTTTTTGCCTTTCTGTTTCTTCTGCCATGTGGGGACACAGCAATCATCCCCTCCAGATGACACAGTATTTAGGCTCCATTTTAGAAGCAGAAACCCATCCCTCCCCAGACACCAAACCTGCCAGCCTCTACAACTGTGAGAAATAAATCTTGAACTTTCAGCCTCCACAACTGTGAGAAATAAATTTCTATTGTTTATAAATTACCCAGTCTCAGATATTTTGTTATAGCAGCACAAATGGACCAAGACATTTAATATTTAATGATTATATTTTACTCCATTCCTATGAAATTTCATTGATAACAGGGACCTTCTGGAGGGTCAGAAGATTAACCTGCAACTATCTCAGAATGACCTCGCTTCCATACTGCAGAGATGCAGCTGCTCTGGGTGCTTCTCAATGGTGAAGGGATATGCCTCTTTCTTCATTGATCCTGCTAAGTGACAAGATCCTGTCTTTGGAGGTGAGAAATCTCCATGTGATTATATGCTGTAATTTATCATTCAATGATCATATTAGCTTTGTCACCTTCTTGCATTCTGTCATCCGAGCCCCACTGAGAGGTGAGGCTATTACCCTTCACAGGAAGGTGCTGACTTACTCATCGCAGGGAGGCTGCTTCCTGCCCGTATGGCTGCGTATCTCTGGAAGTCTTCCAACCGGGACATCCATCGTTTACAAATTGATTCGCACTGCCTTGGTCAGCATTTAATTCCAACTCAAATTTCTTCTCCTGAAAGCCTTCTGCAAAATTCCAGCTATTCTCTCCTGAGTTTTCTTTCCATATTGTCCAATATTTTCTTTTCAGTTTTATTTATCTGCTGACTGTTTGACAAAATCTACCTTTACCTAGTTCTTCAAGCCCCAATTCATTTTCAGCTCTTCCAGGAAGCTTACGTGACTACTTCAGCTGAGTTCACAGTCACAATATCTAGTAATATGCTGCTAATTTGGTACATAATTATTTAATTCCTTGTATCACAGCATAGGGGTAAAGGTCACAGGCCTTAGAATCAGGCTGTCTGGGTTTTTGAGCTGCTTGACCTTGGGCAAGTTATTTACCCTTCAATTTCTTCATCAGCAAAATGGGGCTGAGACTCACCTTTCTTGGTATCACTACAGAGTCTACTTAGTGTCCATATATACAGTAAGTGTTTAATCAGGGAAGAGGGAGTGCTTGTAGCTTCTCTTTGCCAATAATGGGTTTACTTTAGAAAATATTTCCCTGCTATTTTAGGACAGAATTTCTTATAAATGTTGATTAAGACTAGTGTGTAGGCAAAAACCTTATTAAATTTATAGATTAAGGATTATAAATTAATGAATTATGACCTCAAAATTCTTTAACTAGCAATATGACAAGAGACTAAATTAATCTCATTGGAGAGTAAATCAAGGTAATAACAATTGTCATATAACTTCCCTGATAGATGTCAAAAGAATAAATAGCATACTGACAAAAAAAGTGGCTGTGCATAAATTATATTATTCATTGAAACATTTAGAGTGACTGGCTGTTTTTCATGAACAATGTTGAAATTAATCTAAACAGACTTTTAGGAAGTTTTCTTTATGGTTTAGTTTCTCTTTGATTTTTCCCCAACAATCTTCTTGATCATGTTTAATCACAGATATATAAATGAGGATTGATTCAGTAGCAGGGATTTTTTTCAGAGAATTTGTTCTAATGTTGTTTAAGGAGAATTACTGACTGGTCCTAATTTGGCCTATCTCTTGGGTCAAGGCATTTCATTTCACGCTTTCCCATTCTCCCTTTCAGGAAGTCCCCCTGCTTTGCTCATAAATTCTAGTTTGAGTTCTGTCATAAAGGAGGTGTGAAATATTAGGACTGGGTTTCTTACTTTTTAAAACAAAGGGATGAAGTAGATGATTATCAACAATTCTGAAAGTTAGCATATTTCCTGTAACATCACCATTGACCTTTTTTGGTGGTGGAAGAAACTATGTATTAACCATACATACATTTTATGTGCATTTTTAATACTTGATGATGCATATAATTTCATGCCATTTTGGTAACTATCACAATCAGAACGTGTGTTTAAGCCTTTAACACTCCAGCATTCAATGGTTCTCAGCCTTTGTCCTTTATAAATGGCCTAGTGGTATAGTGTTCTTGCTTGTTACTTCATCCTCTTCCATTTCTTTTTTGGTTAAATTCATATATGTATATGTGTATCTATAATTCGACCCTTAGTTGAATTATATATGGGGTATTGCTTATAACAAATACTTGAAAATGTGGAAATGGCTTTGGAACTGGGTGTCGAGGAGAGGTTGGAACAATTTGGAGGAACAGACTAGGAAAAAACCTAGCTGCTGGTGGGAGTTTAGATGACAAGAAAACCGGGGAAGTTTGGAATGTTTTAGAGACTGGTTAGATGGTGGTGACCAGAATGCTTATGGAAATATGGACTATAAATACCACTCTAAGGAGGTCTGAGATGTAAATAAGAAGGAATTTATTAGAAACTGGGACAAAGATCAACCCTGCCGTGAACTGGCAAGGAGCTTGGCTGCATTGTGTCCATGCTCTAGGACTTCATGAAAGTTGGAACTTAAGAACTGTGAACCAGGGTATTTGGCAGAAGAAATTTCTAAGCAACAAAACATTCAGGAAGCTGCATGGCTACTTGTAACAGCCTATGCTAAGCTATGGCAGCAAAGGCATGACATAAAGCCAGAATTTAAAAGGGAAGTAGAGAGTAAAGATTTAGAAAATTTGCAGCCTGGCCATGTGGTAGAGAAGCAGAGAGCATTTTCAGAAGAAAAATGTCATGGTGCTGAGAATATTAGTACAAAAGAAAGGGATTATTAGGAGAAGGGACAGAAGGCCCTGAAGGCATTACAGAAGCCTCTGGGACCAACCCTTCCATTTCAGGTCAAAAGACCTAGAAAGACAGAATGGTCTTGTGGAACAGGCCTGAGGCACCCTCCACAGCCTCGCTGCCCAGGGCCACCTTGGGAAGCTGCTTTCAGCACCAGCACCTCAGCTGCTTTGGCTGCCGCAGCCATGGCTAAATTGGCCCCAGGTGAGGCTGGACCCACAGTTTTGGAAAATACAAGCCAGAAGCCTTGGTGGCATCCACGTGGTGTTAAGTTTGCAGGCTTGCAGAATGCCAGGTTTCAAAAGACGTATGGAAAAGTCTGCGAGCCCAAGAAGACATCTGTCGCAAGGGTGGAGTCAGCATAGACAGCCTTCATTAGAACAATGCTGAGTGGAAATGTGCAGTAAGAATTTCAGCAGAAAAACCCCAACAGCACCATGTCTAGTGGAGTCATGAGAGCAGGATAGCCATGGAGACCCCAGAATTGTGGAGATACCGCTGTGAAATGCCAGCCTGGGAGAGCTGAAGCATCACCTGAGACGAGGAAAGCCATAGAAGTGAAGCTGCTTGAGGACTTGGGGACCCAATCCCCATGCCAGCATGCAGAGGAAGTCAAACATGGAGTCAAGATACATGGTTCACCAGCTTTAAGACTTAATGCCTGCCGTGCTGGGTTTTGGACTTGTTTGGGACCTGTTATACCTTTTTTTTGATCTATTTCTCCTTTTTTGAATGGAAATATGTACCCTATGTTTGTCCCACCATTGTATCTTGGAAGTAGATAATTTGCTTTGAATTTATAGATGGGACTTTGAACTTTGGCCTTTTGAGTAGAAACAAGTTAAGACTTTGAGGATGAAATTAATGTGTTTGTGTGTGAAAAGGACATGAGTCTTGGGGGTCAGGGGCAGAATGCTATAGACCAGATGCCCCCCCAACCTCACTGAGGCTTAATCTCCACTGTCTGTGTTGAGGGTGGGAAATCCTATTATGACAATTGAAAGGTGGGGCCTTGAAGAGGTGATTAGATTGTAGGACCATGCCATAGTGAATGGATTAAAAATGATGGTCAGGGACATGGTTCTGAGAGCTTTAAAAGGGGAGCACAAAGAGTCTGTCTCTCTCTGCTCCACTATTTCTGCCATATGAGACCCCTGGGTCACTGTCACTGCCACCAAGACCTTCACTGGACGTGTTCCCTGGACTTTGGACTTCCTATCTTCTGAAACCGTAAACAATATATTTAGTTTTCTTTATAAATTACCCAGTTCCAAGTACTTTGTTATAAGCAACAGAAATGGACTAATACAGTCATAAGCAGGCTTTGTCACATGGATGTTTTAGTTTGACTCTCCATGACATCTGTGCTCATCATGCCAACCTCTACTAACTAAAAACTTTTGAATTGCTTTGATTCAGCATTTTTTCTTACCTCTAATTACATTGGCTGTGGATAAAACAAAGTTCTGTAAACTAAACAACTTAAAAAATTAATATTACTGTGTTATCTTTTGATATTTTAAGCCAAAATTTGGAATCCAAATTTAAGTAAAAAGTTTAACTATATTGGTTCCTCCAATGGAAAATAATGCAGCTGAGGTGGTTGAATGTTGAATGGACGTTTGCCAGTTTGCACATGTGCTGGCACTGAGGACTACTGGCACCTCACAATTTATTCTGCTGCCTGGATGTTGTCAGATTTTATTTTTTAGACATCTATTCTATGTATCACACTTTTCGAAATGTTACAATGGAAAAACTACATCTTAGAAACAAGAAAGCATGGGTAAAATTTTATCAACCTGGTGTAATTTACTCCCCCTTGTTTCCCTGCTCTGGAAGGCAAGTTTATATTATTTATATTTGTTTCTCACACACATGGTGCTTAAAAGATTTAAGGGTTTGGAAGCCATGACTACTAATGATGTTGGGTCTGAGCAAAATAGAGACCACCAAATTGGTTGAAAAGCTTGGTGTGGGTTTTGGTATCTTCTCATTTCTCCAGGGAGTCTTTCTGTTTAGGTATCAAAAGCTTTCCCCTTGCATCAGGAAGTCTATTGTCCTGCCCAGAGAGAGAAATTCAATTGGCAGGGCACTTTACAGATCTATCTTGTCCCTGCAGGACAGAGAAAGGAAGTCCCAACACCTGACACTTGGAGAGCCTGAGCCTCTGAATGAAAAATTGCCCTGAATTTGAATGAAGATAAGAGAGAAGGGGACAGTGAACGATGTTGCATGGTGTGGGATCGCTGGTGTTGGCGGCTGCCCACCCCTCTTATCTCACCTAATGGCGGGTGCCTGCCAATGTTTACTTGGCCATTGCCGTTCACCAGCTGCTCCTCTACCATGTTGTTTTTCTTCCCAGATGGCAACATGATGTTCCACGATAAAACTGACACAAAAAACAATGCAAAATTTGTCTAAGAGAGGTTCAGCAAGCATGAGAAAAACATCTGATATCTCTCAGAGCCCGCCAAGTTCGCAGCTTACAGTGCCAGAGTAATTATGGATGATTTGAACAGAGGCAATGCACGGGCAAGCCACTTCCAAATGTATCAGGTAGGTTTCCAGAAGAGGCAAAACATTCGGCTCTCCCATTCCTCTGGAGCCCTGACAGAATTGATGCCTATAGCCTGTGGCTCCCAGAAGCCTCGTACATTACTGAATCCCATGCTTTACCCCATGCCGCCTAATTGATGCCTTACTATTTTAAAAACTCTTTTATTCAATTTGTCTCTGCTTTCAATAAGATAAACACTCCTGCTATCGAAATCCTGGGAAACCAACATTCATAGCCTGCCTTGTCGCTAAAGCATCTGCTTTTTTCTGTTGCCCCTGGTCTCTCATTCTGTCCAATCTTCATTTGGCTGTTTCATTTTGTAAAAACTGACTGCTCTTTTGAGGATGAATATGAAAGGATAGGTGTCCCTAACATCTTGTTACTCTGAGAGCAATTTCCCCTTTAGCTTCTATACAAGAACACAGATGAAAGGGAATCATATTATTATTTTTATTGATTACAAAGAGCCACAGATGTTATTTAAAATGGGGCATTGACTGGGTCTCACATTCATCAGTGTTACTCAAAGTGTTGCCTTTTATTACCATATTCTTTGTCAGATCAGATTTCTAGGTGAAATGCTAGAGACCTCTTTTTTAAAGTTAGCCTCATGTTTCTTTATTTGACTCAAGAATTGTCTCCTAGGGATGATGGTATTCATGTCTGTTTGGTTAGAGTTTTCACAGTTATTACAGTTTATTCCACTTGTTTTAGAGACAATACTGAGAAAAACATATTTTCAAGCATTTGAGGAATGATCCCAAACTTGTTCTACTGTGCAACTGTTGGTTTTAAACTGTTTTAATGAGAATAAAGAATAGAAAATGCCCAATAATCTCTGGTAAAAAAATACTATTTTAGTGAATGAATTAAGCCTTTTTGACTTATGAGTGGTATAACATATTGATAAAATTTAAAAACAGATTTTGGGTTTATTGGGTCTGGGCAGAAAGTTTATATTGTAGACAGTGTCTAACAGGATGTGTTCAGGAAATATTGACACATTCTCAGAAACAGGGAAAGGCAGTTGAAAGGTCTCAGCATTTCCTGTAAAAGACCTGAGTTTAGGTCTTAGCTACATCATTAACATCTGATGAGTCATCTAACCTCTTGTAACCTCTACTTCCTTTCACAGAAAATGAAAATAGAGTAATAGGCACCAAATATAACTGTTATGAGGATCAAATCAGTTGACAGTTGGAAGAGAGTTTTACAAATTATAAAGCACGGTACAATAATTAGGTGTGAATGTGTTATTGATGACACGTTTCTCTGTTCAGCTGCACCTTCATGAAGTCTTATTTTTTCTTAGACTGTAACATTCCTTCAACAGGAAATTTCTTTCTCTTTAATTTTATAATTTGTTACTGCAGCCTCAGAAATCCTAGGAGGATACAGCAGTGCAGATTTTATGACTGTTGTGAATATTTGACCTTCTAAGGGCAGAGGAAAGATCCGAATATATTAACTTTTGAGGTCACTCTCTAATGCAGTTTTGTAGGAAGCAACGTCATTGGACATTTCAACCTTTTTTGCAGGACAGATTGTTGGGCATTTTCCAACATAGCAAGAACTGAAACTTTTCCTTCCAGCATTGAAATCACTTGGCTGTCTATGTACAGGTGGAATTAATATAATGTACATATTCTTGTTCATATTCATGTTGGATCAAAATGATTCCATGGACCTGGAGTAGCACAAAGTAAGGTTGAGGAATCTCAGAATATTGATTTTACTAATCTATGCCTGTTGGAGCTCATATTTATCTAAACTAAAGTAGTGGTTCTCAACCCTGGTTTTGAATCATCTGTACAGCATTTGTCTTTATGTTCTCTATAGCGACTGTAGCTTACTTAATTATCTATGGTGAAATAAGGAAACTAAAACTAATGCCCAGCAGAATCTGCATTCAAACATTGTGATTTTAATGGTTTGATGGCACCTAGTCATCAAAAGTTTTTAAGCTCCCAGATGATTCTAAGGTGCAGCTAGGCTGAGAACCACACATTTAGAGGTAAGAGGCAATAAATTATCTACCAATACATGCACAGTGCTTAGATACTCAGCTCAGTGTGGTTTGACTAAGCGTGACTTTTGAGAAATCATTGGAGCCAACATTCCCTGATGGTATAAAAATCATGTTTTTTGAATTATGTGTTGATGCTAAAATTTTACATTTTTCTGAACATAAATTTATTTAGTTCTTTTGATATTAAACTTGGTATTTCCACATAAAGCATTAAACATGTGCCACCATTTTTTGAATTTGAAACAATGGGTAAAATAGAATAAATTCATAAAATGGTAAATATTGACAGATATACAGCCTACATACACAAAAGCTCTTTGAGATTCAAGAGGAAAAGGTTTCCTGAGACTAAAATGTTTGAGGACCACTGCTCTAATCCATTATTTTAGTTTCTTCAGAGCTCTTATCTCTACCTAAAATTATTTTATTTATTTGTTAGTGCATTTATTATGTGACTTTTCCAACTAGAACACAAAGACTCTAAGTACAGTTTGTTTGCTGCTGTAGTTAGTACTCAGAAGTGTGTACTAAATAATAGATTTTATGGGCCGAATTATGTAGCCTCAAAATTCTTATGTAGAAGTCCTAGTACCCAGTACCTCAGAATATGACCTTATTTGGAAATAGGGTTGTTGCAGAAGTAATTAGTTAAGATGAGGTCATACCAGAGTAGGGTGGACTCCTAATCCAATATGACTGGTGTCATTTTATACTACCCCAAACCAAGAAACTATGAGAAGGTAGGAGAAAGGCTGGAATGGATCCTTCCCAATCACCTTCAGAGGGAGCATAGCCCTGCCAACACTTTGATATCTGACTTCTGACCTCCAGAACTGTGAGGCAATAAGTTTCTGTTGCTCCAAGCCACCTAGCTTGGGGTACTTTTTTTTAGCCCCCCTAGGACACTAACACAGTAGGTACTTAATAAATATTGGTTAAATGCATGAATCTTCTACTGCTTCACATATGCTATCACATTCAATTTTTACAGCAACCTGATCCAGGAGTACTGTTGTTATTCTTTTTCTGTGTGTGAGGAAATTGAGGTTTAGAGAGGTCAGCTAACTCCCTAATAGGCATGTCTCTCTGCCTTCTTAAGCCAGAGCTCCTGAGCTCTATACTGTGTGGTCTGACATTTATACTGTATAACAGGCATAAATGAAAATAGAAAGTTGTTGTGAGAAAGCACAATGCACAGAAAGAGTACTCAACTTGGAAGCCCAATATCTAAAATGTCAAATACCCAATCTCTCATTCAGTTTAGACCCTCTGCCGATCTCTGTCCCATAACTCCCAGCCTGACTCAGCCTCAGAACCTGCAGTGGGAAAAAAGAACGTGCGGCTGTCTTTGCTCTCTGTATTCCTCTTGTCCTACTCACTTTCCAAGGTTGGGTGAGGTGAGGGAAAGGAAGATAAGTAGGGGTAGGTGGCTTTCTTAATTAGTAGTGGCTGTTCTTATGATTT
>NW_007726201.1:975629-977779 GCF_000696425.1 Galeopterus variegatus
GAAAGGAAGATAAGTAGGGGTAGGTGGCTTTCTTAATTAGTAGTGGCTGTTCTTATGATTTTGTAGCTCTCTGGGTGGCAGATGGGGTATTTTGGGGGTTCCTCGGAGACCCCTATTATAACATTGTTCCTTGGCAAAAAAAAAGAGGCACCCTCTGGCTGACTCTGGGACCTGATTCTGTCTATTGGAGTCATGTTCCCCTGGAGGATAGCCACCTAGTCCTGGCCCTTTGATGGCAACTCAAGTCCTGCTACTTTCCTTGGCATCCATTCTGACTCAAAGGAAACATTTGGCTGTTTTGTCTCATAAATGCTGGAAATGCAGGCTGCTTCCGCAAGAGCCCTCTCTTCTCCTTGGCCATAAAAGGCAGCAGCTACTGTAGCCTTGCACATTTGGACTCTTCCCAGACTAGAGTCAAGCTCCGGGCTCCGTGTCCTCACAACTCTAGTGGTTTCATGTCAAACCCTCTGAGAGGTTTTCCTGAAACCTCCCCCACTTGGCTTGAGTGGTCATGGTGGCAAACATCCTGATGCCTATGGATTTTAAAGAGAGTTTTCGAGATATCGTTATAGATTGAAGGCTGCTAGGAAGGTTTTTATGACCAGGAAAAAAATCAAAAAACAAAAAACANTTAATTATTTTAAGTAGTACAGGTTCTTTTACTGAACATCTACTATATGGTGGGCACTACAGCAGGAAAAGACAGATAGATCCAAATTCCTGAATTCATGCATAACAAGGTACTTTGGACAGTAGCCTGGTGGTGAGCATGTTAACGAATCTTGGGAGAGGGCTAGAAAACGGGCAGAGCATTGGGTAGAGAGACTGAGGCTTCTGTGAGTACAGGTTCACTCAGGTGGCCATCTCGTCAGGCAAGACAGATGCTACTGTGCCAAGCACTGGGCTTGTCACAGGGCTGAGCACAGAGAGGCAACTTTGACTGGTCCCTCATGTTTGCATATGAAAACTTGAAGAGTTCGTATTGCAGCTGGGGGAAGAGCTTTGTACAAATAAGCACAATACAAGGTGATATGTTTTATACTAGTTTGACGGCATATCACAGAAANAATTCCATAACTAAGTCACTTACGCTCTCTGAGTGTCAATTTCCTCACCTACAAAATATGGATAATATAACTTCGTACGTACACATCCAGTATATTTAGCTAGCTAGCTCTTTCTGCTTTGTTCCATATATGATTTAAAATGGTTTGTATGAATATGTACAATAAATAGATAAAAATAGATAAAATAGATAAAATTCGTGATTAGGGAAAATACAGGTAAAGTAGGCAGAAATGATTATAGGAAAAGGTAAAATATAGAAATATAGTATATATGCTCCAAAAATAATACATATTCAAATTACCTATAAACTGTAAAGTTGTATTTAATATCAGTTAATAATGTTTGTAAAATATATTATTATTTTCTATTTGCTATGTGTCATCTATGATTAACTCACTCTCGCTAAATTTGGATAATAAAGATGCCTAAAATTTATTGAGATTTCTGAAATGAAAATTACAAAACATTATGAAACTGAGTTTTAGATTGAGAATCATACTCAGAGTTCCAGAGCCTCAAAGGGATGACTTCAAAGTTCTAGACAGTAGCTTCTGTCCTTTCTGGAGATTTCCTAAGTTCATATTCCAATTTTCCTTGAACTCTTTATGTTGGCTTCTCAGTAGCCAAGTAATTTGGTGCCTGCCACTCATGCCTTTAGCAATCTTTTGGTCTCAAGGACATTGGCCTCTCTCAAAGAGTCAAAACACATGAATCTTAGGTCCCCTCTTCTTGCACACATACCTCCTCTTCTGCATAATCTGATAATTTGGTATGCTTAATAAATTCTGGTGACCAGGTAGGCAGTTCTTTAGTCAGTAGGAAATTGTTTGATTTGTCTCTGGAAGAAAAAAAATCTTAACTACTCTTTGGAGAATTTGTTTAGTTTTAAATGAGTTTAGAGTGTGGGTAAAGTTTTCCTCTATCCAGGAGCAAGGCTTACTGTGTCTTCCTGTTAAGAACCTGTTCCTGAAACGACATGGATGGACCTAGACAGAATTATATTAAGTGAAATAAGTCAGGAACAGAAAGAGAAATATCACATGTTCTCATTTATTTGTGGGAGCTAAAAATAAATAAATAAA
>NW_007726201.1:978045-994423 GCF_000696425.1 Galeopterus variegatus
TATCACATGTTCTCATTTATTTGTGGGAGCTAAAAATAAATAAATAAATACACAAAAAAACTTGGGGGGGGGAAGAAGACACAACAATTACAATTCCTTGAAATTGATACAAGTGAACAGAAAGGACATTGTTGGGAGGAGAAGGGAGGGAGGTTTCGGTAACTGGCCACAATAATCAACCACATTGTATATTGACAAAATAAAATAAAATAAAAAATAAAATAAAAAAATGATAATCACTACAATGAATATACAAGAAAGAGCAAAATCCACTGATAGAATAAAAATGCAAATGAGGAAGCCAAAAATGCAAATGAGGAAGCCAAATGAGGTAAGAATAAGTCTTACCACCTCAAAAAAAAAAAAAAAAAAAGAATCTGTTCCTGATATTCAGCTGTGAATTATCCCATAATCTTAATGAAATTTTTTATTCAGTTCAGTTATCACTATTTCACTGAATTTATTATTGTCTTACCCATTCTATTTGGTTTACAACAATGAAATTTCCCTCAGTACAGTAAGAGGTGGAGAGTGTAGCTTTGGGGAGAAATGAAGAGTCCCCCTAACACATCCAGGTGACAACCAGGTAGCCTAAGCCCCTTTGCACTTAGCACAGGGTGATTCTCCTTGTTACACAGAGATGTGTAAGAATATGGGCAAGAAAAGACCTAATCGGTATTTTTTAAAAGCATCATCTTTTCACTGGTCTGATGATCTTTCCATTGTGTAGGTAGATGTGCACTGGGAAAAGCCACTAAACAGTGCTCAAGGTCATGTGAGCACATAGTGGTAGACACGGGAGCACCTAAGGAAAAGGTCTTTGACAGAAACTTCAGGGGTGGTCATCTTGAACGCAGAGCGTGATTTGTGAATTTATTCATTAATTTATTCAACAAGTATTTATTCAGCACCTACTGCATCAGTCAGTGTTCCAGGCACTGGGGATATAACAGTAATCAAAAAAGAATGAAAAAGGCAAAAATCTCTCACTGACATTTTACTTGGGCATCAGACTATGAATAAGACAAATGAATAAAATATTTAGTGCTGAGACCTAAGAAGAAAAAAGAAAGCATGAACAGGGCAAAGGAATCATGAGGGGAAGGGACATTCAACTCAGACAGTGATGGGGGAAGGTCTCACGGAGAACTTTGGCTTTTGAACTAGCCATGTGGAACCAACCAGGCTCTTCCTTGCCCCCAAAGAGCAAACCCAAAGGCCTAGAGGTAGTAGTGAGCCAGGATATAGAGGCTAGAGAGGAGGCCAGTGCAGCTGTAATTGAGTGAGTAGCATGATAGTAGATGAGGTTAGAGAATTAATGGGGAGTGAAGGGGATCTTGCAGGCCTGGTAGGGCACAGTAAGGACACTGACTCTTACCTTGAGGCTGATGGAGAGCCAGTGGAGGGCTTTGGGCCAAGAAGTGATGTGATTTCACAAGCACTTGTCAGGGTCACCCTGATTGCTATGAGAATAGACTGCAAAGGCAGAAATGTAGATCATTTTGGTGGATATTGCAATAATCTGGCCAAGAGATGACTGTAGGGATGGTGAGAAATGGTCATTTTCTGGATGTATGTTGAAGGGTTTTCTGATGAGAAGGTCAGAAAAAGGAGAGTTAGGGATGACTCCAAGGCTTTTGGTCTGAGAAATGGAAGAACTAAAATGATGCTGAGAGACATCAGGGAGACATGCTAGCCTCTCCTTTTCTATCTATTTGCTTTTTCTGCAGATTCTACCCCCATACTGCTTTTAATGCCTTCCTGAACTCTTTGCAGCTTGTCCATTGATATTTTTCACCTTCAAGATCAAGATTGTCCCAGTTCTTCCTGAGACATATCATTTGCCATCTTGTTTATTTTTTCATTTATTTTAAATTTGTACTTACTAAAAAAAAAGAAAAAGAAAGTAAAGGGCAACTCAAATTCCCTAAGAGATAAATTTAATACGGTAGGAATTATGGCCTTTCAATCCAGAGCTTCTGTTGTCCTCTTTTTAACAGATGTGGTGAAGCTAAAAGACCAGTAGACTGGGTATTAGGAAATCCGTATTATTGTTTTGGTTCTATGATCTTGGGTAATAAGCAAACATGTCTCTGGACTTTAGTTTTGTCATCATTAAAACACAGAAAAGGAGACCTGGCTGGCCAGGTCATTTCTGGAGCTGACATCTAATCAGTAGATAATTACATCTTTATTCTGGATATTTCCATTGGTTAGAAGCAACAGGACTCCATGGATGGTGCAGAATCATTGGATTCGGTTCATGTTAATGAGATATTGCCGACAACATAGAAACACTTATCGAGCACTTGTTATGGTTTAGGTATGACACTAAATGCTGCAGAGAACACCAAACATGAGGAACTTATGATCTTTGCTATAAAGATCTAGTCATCCTAATCAGTTATTTATACAACCAACTCAATGAAGGATATAGTATGGTAAGTCCTATGATAAAAGGCAAAGGATAGAAGAGCAGAGTTTAATTCTAGCTAGAGAGTGTTCATTAGAAAAGACTTTGAAGAATTGACATTACAGCTGCACCTTGAAGAATGAGTGAGATTTTTTGTAAGCAGAGATGAAAAGAAAATTCAAGACTGAATGAAGAGCATTAAAAACGAAATGCTGATGGGAAAGTACATTACCATGTTTAGAAAATAGTGAATAGTTTGGCTTGGAAGCCAGGTATGTATTATAAAGCCTCAAATGCCACCCAGAAGACACTGGACTCCAATGTCCAGGAAATGGGAAAACTCAATTTTGTTTCAGTGTTTCCAGCTTCTTTTCCTCTTATCCTTAACCCACTCGTTACCACGGCCAACCTGGTCCTACTTCTTCGCTTGCTTTCCCTTCTCCAGCCAAGCTCCTGAACAGGCTCCTTTACCGCCATCCTCTCTGACATTTATTTCACTCCAGCTTTTTCAAGTTCCATCTGCATCTAGCTCTGTGTCCGTGCTGTGCAGTTCCAGGTCTGCAGCCACAGAACATTTGGAAATGATGGTTAGTGAAAGTCTTTGTATGTGAAATCTCTAGACCACTTTTTAATCATCATCGAATCTGGATCTTCCCTATTCTATTAAAATATCCAGATACATTGGATCCCTTTTTCATTCACCTCTTCATCATTTATTATTCTTTAATATTCTCCCTCTGTCTCATGAGATCTACAAACAATTCAGTGCTTCACTAATTGCCCTGGACAATTTCATAGATAATCTTAAAATGTATAATATTAGGCATTTCTTTTTCTGTGTAAGTTCAATATTGTAAAGATTTACATAAGTTGTATCAATAACACGGGAGGGAGATTTGGACATATTTTATTTCTAAATAAGGAATATATATTATTATTGCTTTACCCAAATCAGACCATCAAAGACCTGTGTGTATGTACTGTAAGACTACATCAGGGGATTTTTAAAATATGGGAGTCTATAAGCATAGATTGGGAAAAAGTTGCATATTTCTTTTCACTAAGATTTCACTGAAATTTAAAATTTCTTTCAAATAGGAATAAGACAACAAACTACATTAGTTTTAGCAATACCTGTGAATTTGTCAATAATGGAAATCACAGATATTTTTGTAGCATATTATAGTTGTTGTAGATCTCTTAAAATGTCATTTATACTCGCCACAAATTTAAAATTATGGTAGTTATTAAATCCACCCCTAGATATTGATGTGTAACAAGTTAAAGAAGCACGTGTATCATTATATTATAATTTTAAAATTTAAAATGTTTTAGTGTATTTAAATATAATTGATTTCTTTGTAATTCTCTGTATTTTATTATATGCATTTATCTCACCAGACTGTCAAAGGAGTCCATGGCACAAATAATGTTATGAATTCTGGATTAGGTAATGTTTTGAATTATAGCTAGAATCATATACATAGATGGATGAGACAGATAGATAGATAGGTAGATAGATAGATAGATGGACAGGTAGAAAGACAGACAGATAGGTGGATAGATGGATGCCATCACCTTAAGGACAGACTTCCTCCTTTGCCTCTCGTATTTGCATGAAGCAGAGGATAATCCAAGAGCAGTGGATACTCTTAAGTTGTTGATACTTATAGCCATAGCAAAAGACTGGGCATATTTTTCACAAAACCTTTTTTTCTGTTTCTAAATGGTTATGCATGATGATTAAATACAAAATGCTTCAGCCCTGAGAGGAAATTTATAAGCCTGGAGCAATCTTGGAAATGTTAATAAATATATCATATTTAATAAGATATTTTCTTTATTGAGTATGTGTTTAGAGCAAATGCTAACAAATAATTTCTGCAAAAGAGATTTATTGGTTTGTCTCTTGATTTGAACATTTCCCCCAAGCAACTAATGATGTTTTGTGATTACGCATGTATATACATTTACATGCAGGTTTGTATGTATGTATACATACATGGACAGACATAGATATAAAAGTTTTATCTACAGTGCCGTTAAAAAGTTATTTTTTGTAATATTATATTTTAGAGCTAAGACTTGAAATGGAAGTTTCTCATTACCTTAAACGCTAATATTCTCCACTTACAAATCACCCTCTTATCAATTAGTTTTTAAAAATAAATTTATAAAATCTATATTTTTTGTAATATTATATTTTAGAGCTAAGACTTGAAATGGAAGTTTCTCATTACCTTAAATGCTAATATTCTCCACTTACAAATCACCCTCTTATCAATTAGTTTTTAAAAATAAATTTATAAAATCTACATTAATTACTTTTGTCTCATTAGATTGTATCACTATGTCACGTTGTGTGATGTCATGCAATTTAGTCATCATCAGTTCCTAAAATATTAGTAACAAAAAGAGGTAAAATTTGGGATGTTTTAAACTTACTTTTCTAGTAAATTGCTTATTACTGACAAAGGTGTTGTTCTATTTATGTATTATTGTGACTATCTTTTTCTCCACTAACCCTTTATTTTTGATTCCTTGCCACAACTCCTAATTGAAAGCAATGTTCCTATCTTAGCTATTATAAAGCCTTCTTTGACTAGGAAAAGGAGGAGGTAGTTTATACCTTCTACATCCCCTTCCAACAAATATCATTCAAAAGATTCATTTTGTTTTCTATTATCTTTGCAGATATTGGGTAGACTTGAGTGTGCCATTCATTAATGTCTTGCTGGAATAGGCTTTGCTCTATTTATTTATATTGAGGTGTATCTGGTTGGGCTCCTGTTTCAACTACTTTCTGTAAACACCAGCCACAGATTGATGTGGATGATCAATCCACATCATGTGTATTTAGTCCTACTGCTCGCAGACCATGTTACTTCCACAATCCATTGCCTTCCCAGCTTTTCCAGCCAAGTAGTAGCCAAGGTGCCTTGGGTTTGGCAGGTGCGTGGTAAATGCCAATTCATGACAGTTGATCTTCTTTGATCCAAGTATGCCCAGTAAATCTTCATACTTTTTGGGAATAACTGCTGATAAAACTTAATTTGATCAGGTAGGCAGCCATTAGGGGCTTGTATTGTGCTGTGTGATTTAGGGCTGTATGTTCCACTTTGTTATTTGGAATTTCAGAAACTCACATTCAGTAAAGACATGATATAATATCTGAGGTGTATGTTGTATTTAAAAAAATGCACTGTAATTTGTCAAGGGAGTATCTCCAGCACACATCCATCCTATCCAGCTGTAGCACTAATCAGAATGGTGAAGCTGATATGCAGATCGCCTCAGAAAATGTTTAACTGAAAATACTGCTCAAGATATATTAAGATTGTTCAAGGATATTTCTCAAAGGTAACATTTCCCATGACAATATACTGTAAGACTTGATGTTGACCTAGGTTTTGAATTTGTTACCTGAGTAGAACCAACTTTATGGCCTTTTGCAAAGTTAGGAGGCTGAGAGTTGCAACTAACCTTATACATTTTCTGTAGGTTTCTTAAAGGCAGAGACCTAAGAAAGTGTCATAACACTTTGAATTCTTCTTGCCTTTGAAAAACTTATGCTATATTATTAGGTCCTTACTGCTGTGCTTATGTTCCAAAAGTCCTAGAAAGTAAGCTACTGAAAAGTTTACCAGGGAATTAGAACAAAATAAATTAAAGGAGAAAACTTTATTCCAACAGTGATGCAGCAATGATGCAACTTCTGCATTCCACGAACCTTTCAGTTGTTTCAGAGCCCCAACCACAGCCAAGCACTGCAGTGGGTTTCTAGGGATAGAGACATAAACAATACATAGTCCACGCGCTCAAGGAATTGACAAGCTATTTTGTAAATAGCCAACTATAGTACAGGACAGGATGAAATAAATGCTAAATGGAGAGAGAAGAGAACAGCAACTGTTGGCCACAACCTGTCCTCAGAGGCAGCTTATAAGACAGAGCACTGTGTGTTCCCTGATGAATTGCTATTAAAATCCGGTGTTCGACTTGAGAGGGTTAAGGATGAGCCTTGTTTGCCAACCAGGGTTGAGAGATGTATAATGAAACTCATTAAATGAGGCTTTCTGAAAGCAGAAGTGCTTTGACTAGTGGCGACTTCCATTTGTCTAGTCATCATTGTGGTTTTCTCCTAAGTAAAGGGCTTTGTCGTAAACACATTCTTTTTCCAAAGGGCTCCTTTGACAATAGAAGGGGATTGCAATTCTCCCTGCACGCCAAAAGAGGGCACTTGGAGCTCTCTGAATGGCTGTAGAAGCTGCATCAGAGCAGGCATTTGGCTCATTTGCCAGGATGTTTTCCTACTTCCATCAAATACATCTGATTAAAATACGGTTTTGGAATCTGGAAGGGATGTGGAAGACAGTTAGTTAGACTCTGACTTTGGCCTTTGGAAACTGAAGACATGCATTCATTTAGGTGTATCTAATATTACTGATTCATAATATTATTCCCTGTGTATTTGTAGAGTAGTAATAAGTTAGTGTCAAAAGGAGCTGCTGTTTTGATAGCCACAGAATATAGCAGAAAAAGACTAATACGTATATTCACTCTGAAAATTTACTTTTGTAGACTCTTTGCCAAAACTGCTCAGTTGTGATTTGTTTGGACATTTGGTTACGGAAGGCTTCCCTCTTTCCTTTTATTCCCCTTCAAAGTCCTCCATTTCTCAGCTGAGAATGTCGAACTGTTTTGAAGTCCATAGGACTACAGCAACTCGTAAAGTTCTGAAGATAGGGCCATTAAACTTGAAAATAACATCCTGAAGATTGGTTTCTGGAGCCTGTGTAAACATGACTGACCAACTTTGTACAATTGCAAGGATTAGCCTTATTTTTGTTTTGCCTTTAAGAGCAATCCTGCCTAGAGGCCAGGATGAACCAGGAGATCTCTTGAGGTCAGATCAAGGACTCTAAGAATTTCCACTAATCCTTCAAAAACAAAATAGCGAACTGGCCAGAGCATGGATGAGAACTAGGACTCAGGAGTTTTAGCCTACATCAAAACGGGCTGAGTTGCATACTCGCCTTTCGGCACTTTAGTTGTCTCCCCAGTTAAATGGATAAAGTAGAGTCGTTCTTATTCATTCAGACTTTCCAACAGGGTTAATTTTCACAGAGACATTAGTATAGAATCTATGGGAGGGTATGGACCATTTGTGTATTTGTTTTTTCATCTTTATCCTCAGTCAAGCATGGTCTCTGGTTCATAGTAGCAACCTAATAAATATTTGTTGAGTGAATGGAAGAAATAAAAAGGACACAATGTTCTGTAAGACACACTTTATTATTGGAGACTCTATTTCAGTCAAGCATGGTCTCTGGTTCATAGTAGCAACCTAATAAATATTTGTTGAGTGAATGGAGGAAATAAAAAGGACACAATGTTCTGTAAGACACACTTTATTATTGGAGACTCTATTGACTAAAGTTTTCCAATAATAACGATGATAATGAAGCCTTACATGTATATAGGGCTTAAGAAGCTTACAAAGCACTTCTATGTTTATTATCTCACTTTTATCACTCAGATCCATAATTGAGAAAACCATGGTTCTGAAATCTGAAATGGATTTCCAAGGTCAGACATTAGGTAGAGTGACCACATCATTTATGGTTCAATGGGGATAGTTTTGAAAGTAAATGCCATTAATGCTATTAATAAGTATGCCAGTTCGACAGCACAAACTGGGATTGTTCTGGGAAACTCACAGTGTATGGTCATCCTATTACAAGTGACAAAGTGAGGGCTTGTATCTGGGTCTCCTGACTGTGTTCATTACACTATAGTGTCTCACAGGATATGATTTCTACATCTTCCCATTGTTAACAAGAGTCATAATAAATGATGATCATGAAGCACTGCAAGATCCTGTGGTGCTGTGTGAATATTCACAAGACAGAATTATGTTCAACGTATTTTTTGGTGTTAAGTGTATTTTTCCAGGTTGTTTTGTTTTCTGATTGCTTAAAAATTGACAAACTATAGAAGACTGAAGTACTTGATTAGTTCAAGCACTCAATTCCCTTACTGTGCTAAATAATAGAGGGTTCCCTGTATTCTTATACATATTTACAGCAATATTTTGTGTATGCTAAAGGGTTTAATAGTTTTCCCACTTTATTGTTGAGGTAGATGTGCTAATTTGTCCAACATAATCAATTTGCCATCATCATTAGAACTCGGTTATAAATTCTTACTAATACACAACCCCACAAACCTTGTGAAAAAAACTAAAATGTACCCTCCCTTCCCTTCATGGACGGAAATCTAAGGGTATGAATGTACCATCACATTGTCACATTTTCTATTGGATTTTTATACTGCAGAGCCTTAGTTCTCTTGCTAGTGCATATCTATTCCTCACATATTTGGTTTATATATAGAATCTAAAACATTTTGTACTTTAATTAGAATGACAGAGGTGGTGTGTGGGGTTCCCACATCTGTAATAAAAATAAGAATTTGGAAGCCAGGGTAAAACCACTCAGAACACGGTGCCTGGACTCGTGTTATGTTGTGAAGATGTTCTTGGCAAAGTGCTGTGATCTCCCTGGGCTCCACCATGCTCCCTGTCATTCAAGCTGGGCACCTATTTCTTTGTGTCTTCCTTCTCCTTTCACCTCATTTCTAATTATCCATTGCTGTCGGAAATTGGTTAGAATAAATTAGGTTATGGTATGATAATGACCTGAAATTTCCTGTGGCTTCCAACAGCAAAGACTTATTTTTGTGCATGTCCCTTGTGGGTTGCTTCATGTTGTCATCACTAGGGGACCCAGGCTGAAGGCATATGCATTGTGGATACATGGCCAGTTTCATGGAGCAGGAAAAGAAGAAATGGCCAACCACACACTGGCTGTGAAAGGTTTGTCTTGGAAGTGACACACATTACTCCTGCTTACCCGTCAATGTCCCAAGCCAGTTACACGGACAGGCATTATGTCAACAAGGTCTGGGGGACGGAGAGCACAAGGAGAACTGGGGTACTGGATGGAAGGGTGATACCGTCTACCACAGTCCAGCTTAGACTAGCTGAGATGCTTTGTTGGGATATGCCTTTCTTCAGAGAACCATTCGAATTCTCAGTTTTTCTTATCCTTTTATCAGTTAGAATTTGACTTCATGAAAACAGTTTGAGATTAAAACCTGGAAGATTCCCATCTTACCAAGATTTCAGTGCTATTTGGCAGGTCTCTTCTCCAATCAATATTTTCTTATCACATACTAGGTGCAAATCATCAAGTTAAACTACTTGTCCTCTCTTAAGGGAAATGACAATACAATGGCTTAAAACCATGTAAAATCAGTTAGTTATACAAGCATATGTATTTGCTATTCCACACTCTAGGAAACTTCTTCCCATTGAGTTAACCAGATAGTTCTGATTTTGAATTCTAGGTTTTTGTATTATCAGAAATACTCATTTTTTAAAAAAAACATATTACATTTATTGAGTCCAAGGCATATTATTTTGTTAATATTGTCTTATTATAGTTTTATATCTTAAATGCTTTCTTTACTTTTGTCAACTTCCATACCAATTTTCCCAAGGTGGAAGCAGTTAGGTGTTTGCCTACTGCTTTGATCTTATACCTCTTTTGGAAGTGGCAGAAGCTGGGTTTGTGAACTCCTCTTTTGCACACTGGATAATGGAGAAGCTTGCTGAGGTCCAAGGGGGCAAGAGGCAGGAAGCAGTGTCTTGGTATGTCATCAAAACTCACGGAGAAGCCACCTGCTTGGGTATCAGTGGAAGTGCTGGAGGGTGTGCGCTTCTGTATCCCTATATAACACCGGCCAGGAAACCATCTGCTGGCCACTGCATGGTGGGAGCAAGAAGAAAAGAACCAGACCCAGGAAGAGAGGCCCCTGGTCTTGTCACTCCAGCACCCTCTACCAAGAAGGACTAACATTGTGCCTTCTAGCAAAGGAGAAAGTTTGCAGGGTCCAGCTCCAGTATCACAAAGCCCACCAAACAGTATGTATTTGGAGCCAAGAAGTAATAAGTTGATAACTGGCACATTAACTGTATAATTTGTTGTTCAAACCAGAAAGCAAAATGGACAGTTATTAATATTAATATCGAACCAATAGGTTTGAACTGGTACTGTACTGGGAGAAACTGGAGACAGAAACTTCTTATGTGGGAGCGGAGTCTTGAGGGGTGAGTAGAAACTGGGTGTGGGGAAGAGTAGAAATCAGTGAAGGACACTGCTGATGCAGGAAGCAGCCTGGGCAAAGGAGTGGGTGCTGGAGCTGCGGTGCAGGGATGCCCGACCTATGGTGTGAGAGAGAATGGAATGGTGAAGAGTATTTGGATGAAGAACTTAACAAGTTTATCTTATTATCTTGATAATAAATTCCGGCAGGAAGCAGCCTGGGCAAAGGAGTGGGTGCTGGAGCTGCGGTGCAGGGATGCCCGACCTACGGTGTGAGAGAGAATGGAACGGTGAAGAGTATTTGGATGAAGAACTTAACAAGTTTATCTTATTATCTTGATAATAAATCCCACAAACTGGAGTTATTCTTTGCAAGGATATGCATTCCTCTTCCTATCATTCCTGTCTTCAGGACTTGAAGTACCTTCATGCAGCATTCATTGTGCTGTGTAAGACACTCAGCACTCGCTGCCTTCTGCTTTCTGTAGTTCAGTTGTGGAAAAAAAAAGTGTTGGTTGGATCTCTTGAAATTAGAAGAAGAAAACAGTGGAGAATTGGTTTGTTGTAAATCTTTGAATGTGATTTTATTTTTATTTGTAAAATATATCTCTACATAGGAAAAAATAAAAAAAAATTGAAAATACGTTTTTCTGTAATATATTGTATGATTTATACCAAGGAAAAGTTTATACAGGTTATTTTTCACTGGTTCATGTGTGTGTGTGTGTGTGTGTGTGTGTGTGTGTGTGTGTGAGAGAGAGAGAGAGAGAGAGAGAGAATGAGAGAATAAGATTAGAGTATTAGCCTACATTCTAGGAACATATAATTTCAGGAACTAAAGCAGGTATTCCTTTATCACCTGAATGCAGCCCTAGAATAGAATCTCTTACACGAGGGCTTTACCCAAATTCTTTACAGAGATGATGAGGAAATGGAGGCTCAGAAATGGGAAGTGGTGCACTCAGGTCACCAGCTAGTTAGTGGTGGAGGTAGGTTTTCTGCTTCTCAGGTCAGCATTCCTTATTTTCCACAAGGATTTCTTGCTTCTCTCTAAGCCCAGGGAGGTATGCTTATCAGAACTTCAGTATCTGAATTTCACATGTAAGTGAAAGTGAGCCTCTGAGACATGCCCCTGGACATTTGCTGTCTAGATAAAGGGATGGTGGATTCAATTGTTATGTTTCTGAACATTGACCCCACAAAGTAATCATTCCTTCTTCCTCAGTGTTCTCTTATTAATCCACTTTTGTTCCTTTCTTTTCTTGTCTAACTCCCCAAATCTCAACTACTTCCCCCTCCTTTGTGGAAATTTACAAGTTTACAGAACAGGGGCTTCATTCCTTTGGAAGGCAGGGGTCATACTCCTGACACTAAAGTCTAACTCCCCAAATCTCAACTACTTCCCCCTCCTTTGTGGAAATTTACAAGTTTACAGA
This sequence comes from Galeopterus variegatus, assembly GCF_000696425.1. Lineage (NCBI taxonomy): Eukaryota > Metazoa > Chordata > Mammalia > Dermoptera > Cynocephalidae > Galeopterus > Galeopterus variegatus. The sequence continues at coordinate 990,063 of NW_007726201.1, forward strand.
AAAGGGGCTTCATTCCTTTGGAAGGCAGGGGTCATACTCCTGACACTAACAGGTCACTTGTGTCACTTCTCTAGCCTCTATGTCCCCACACCATTCCCTCCACTTTAGAGTTATTTCCTGAGCCTCTGGTCCCCAAGCTCCCCAGTCTAACCCTGACATCTGGTAAACCATGTTGGAAAAGCTTCTTATGGAATTTCTATACATCCTATACATTCCAGATAATAAATGAAAAGTTATTTGGGAAAAAATGAGAAATGAACAATCCTCAAAAGTTTACTTTAGATTGATTTATTGCCTGACCTCTCTGTACCTTTCTAACAAAATTGCTATTAAAAACAGGCCCATCTATTCCAATTCACCATATGTGACCCCATTAAATTCATGGCCAGCTTTCCATTGTATGGAGCTCTGTAGAGATTTGCAGGCCTATTTCCAGCATTTAACTTCCCCAGTAAAACCAATGACTTTAATGAAACCTGAACATGAGGAAAAAACACTTTTAAAAATCTTCATTTCATAGATTATTATACAATGTTTGAAAACAATTTGATTAAAATCAATCTGGTAGGTAATTAAAAAATATTTATCAGCTTCTCTACCTGTCCCATTTTTTTGTGTAGTGCCCATGCATAAAGAACAAAGGTTGTAGTCAGCTTATTTATTTATTTATTTTGTCTTTGTCTCTGGCTTTAGTCATTGGTTCCTGTGGATGGTTATTGCTTCCTGCACTAAACACTAAATGAAACATCTACAGAAATCTTAGGAATGAATAGTCATTTCCATTTTCTTAAATCCATGTTTTTTGAGCTTTTTAAATAAGTTAATGAACATTTGTAAGGCAGCTTTATTAACTGGGAAAACTTCAATTAAAGACACAATAATGTTTAAGGAGGAAAAAATCTGGTTTGGACTAATAGCTGTGTTTTCTTGTCAGAAAGTCTTTCTGTGTAGAAGGTCTACAGTGCAGAAAACTATAAATAAAGTGGCATCTCCAAAATCTTGAAAAGAACCACACCACTCTTTCTTCTGCCTTATTTAAAAATATGGGATAAAGTAAGAGAATTGGAAAAAAACTCTCTTCCCATACCCTGTTTGGCTAATTCAGACCAACTGGGAAAAATCACATGATGGACAACACATCAAATATTCAGGCTAAAAATCTGCCAAATCTATGAATAGCAGATATGGGAACCAGCCCAAGGCTTGTGTGTAGAAGGGTGACAGATAAAAATAGTGCCCTAAATTTTTTAAAGGTGATTTGAAACCTCCCAAGTATAGATGACCTTGCTACTGAAAATAAGATAACATGAGCAAAGTTGAAATTGTGACCCATTTCAGGGGTCTAGAGACTTAAACTAACGTTCAGGAAAGAAGGGCCGCCTCATCTCCCCTCATCAGCAAGCTGCACACAGGCATAGACATTTCTTTTTCTTTGACGAATTCTTAATGTATTTATCCTTCCCTTCTGCTCCTTTCAAGAAAGGAAGGCAGCAGCTCGGGATCATGAGTTTTCAAAGCATCCCATTTTTGGCTCCCTCCTGCTGATGAAAGCAATGTCCAGAAGACAAGAGGTAGGCTCAGTGTCAAAATTGAATAAAATAAATATTTCTCACATCATAAAACAGTTTTTTTTTTTTTTTTTTGCTGGTCATTTTTCATTGTGCCTCTGCCTCCACACCGTGCTTGATGTCAGTGGGGTTGTGGCTTGCAGCTGCTTAAATAGGAAAGTTTTCAAAACTTGCTGTTCTCCACTTCAGCTAGGTACGAAGGTAAAGTTTACACCACTTTTTTAATTTATGTTTTGAGAAGGGAAGAAAGAGTACAGAAGGAGGTGAAGTTGTTTTTCCATGTTCATTTCTAAAGTTCTTTTGCATCTCTTCCATGCCCTGCTGTTGATTAAAATATCTTCACATGTCTCCAAGGCTCTGTAAGCTGGATGGAGAGAGTTTGGTGACAGTGTGGAACACCATTAGTGAGATTCCTTTTGGTGACAGACAGATGTAAATGTACCCATCTAATTCTCTACTCTCAGGTCTCTGTCTGCAGATGGATGTTAATAATTAGCAGTTGCATCTCCTTCCTCTTTATCAAATTGGATTCTCCATAAATTCATCATTTCATTTTTTTTTATTTTCTCAAAGTAGCAGCAGCCCTGACAGCCTCCCTTTGTTCTTGTGTTTATAAATAATTTATAACACAGAAATATCTCTTCTTCGTCTTAAAACACAAACTAATGGAATAACACAACATACTGGCCCAAAAAACCTTCCACTTGGGAAGAAAGAAAACCTTGGGAGCGGGGGAGGTGTAGAGCTGCATTCTTAACAAAGGGAAACTGAAGATCGCATGGAAAGAGACACTTATCCAGCTGAATATAGTTGTTTTTTTTTTTTTTTAATTTTAATTCTGCTCTTCCCTTCCAGATACTAGCAGTGTAAGGGAGTTCTAGACAGCACAAGCTAATTCTTTTGTGATTTCTTTTCCAAACAGTATACCTTGTTGAAATTCCCAAGTACACAATGCATTTCATTAAGCTATACAGAAAGGAGACAATTATTCAATTAAAACATCCACAGATGCTAAAAACATACCATGGTACATTTATTCAGCAACGGTATGCTCATAAGCCATGCACAATCTTTAAACACCAAATTACAGGGATTTGGTCCAAATTAGCAATAAAATACAATGTGTTTGCCCTCTACTGTGTAGTAATGACTGTCTAGTTTTCCTTACATACCCAGTGGCCTTGTAGGCAGCTTCATAACGGTTTTATTTAGTCACTAACACAGTGTTATGAACAAATATGGTTAGGATTTGTGCTAATTAAGGTAAACAGAACAATCTTGAATTAGTTTTTCTAAGCTAAGATTTTCCATGGAGGTGGTTTTAAAATTTTTCTTATATGGCTCTAGGCTTGCACATCACATCATAGGAGATAGCTTGTAAGTCATCATTTGATATTCTGGAAATATATTCAGGTTGTAGATAAATAACCCGCCTAACAATGCTAATGCAGAATGTCTGGCATGTAATTTAGATAGGAATCTGAACACCTCCTTACATCAGCTGTTAAGATTTTGCACTGAAGCAGAAATAACATCTTATCTTCCATCTGGAAATGGGACATAGAATGGTGACACAAGTTATTTACAGAGTTACTGCAAAACAAGAGTGGTAACGGAGTAACTACAAAGCAACTCCGTGGATTACTGCTGCAATATAATGCCAGGTAAATAATCATGCTGGGGTAAATAAATTGGGAGTTGCCTTATTTTATAGAGCATAAATGCAACTCTCATTCCTGTTGGGGTGGAGCTTTCCTTTGCATGTTGATTTTGGAAGCATCTTTCCAAGTCCCAGCTGACCCTGCAGAGCAACGAAGTGTGCCTAGAACTCTCTGCCACCTCTACCTCTCAGGAAGTTGGGGGAGGAATCCACATCCAATGCCGGGGATGGAGCCCCCGTACAGTCCAGAAAGACAAACATACCTTTAGATTTAAACTGATTGAACGAAGAGACTGGGTTAGACTGGAAAGGAATTTGGCTGGTATTCTGGGTCAGGTTCTCTCTCACGATCTTGATTATCTTGCTCTTAGTAGATGATTTATTTTTCTCCTAAAAATGGGGTGAGATTAATATCCTGACTTGGGGCTTTGGAATGTTTTCTCCGCAGAAACAGCAGCCAGCATTACCGATTGGAATGATTCAGGCATAAAGCATTAAGGGTAGTTTTTTGTCGAGGTGCTGGGGGACAAAATAATTACTGGCTTGTACCATAGCCCAACAATTAAGAAGAAATAGAATCCTTTCTTTGGCTTAAAAACATTTCTGCTGCAGCTCCTCCCCTCCCACTGGCCCACCCACAGGATATCTTTCCAGGCTCTGCCTTTATGTCTGGGGTCTTTCTGGGGCAGGGATGTAGCGGTAGATCTCAGAGAAAACTATTTTTTATTCAAATCACAGAATGTGAGGTGCCCTAGTGTCTACCTCTTTTTGCTGTTCCTTTGGAAATTGACATAAGTAACTTGACAGAGTATATATGTGGGGGTGAGACCGGGGAGAGGTGAGGAAGAAGGATGAGAACACTGCCTGCTTTGGGGTAGAGATTTTACACAGGAAAATCATGGTATTGACTTCAAAAGGAGACAATTCGATTGACATAAGTAACTTGACAGAGTATATATGTGGGGGTGAGACCGGGGAGAGGTGAGGAAGCAGGATGAGAACACTGCCTGCTTTGGGGTAGAGATTTTACACAGGAAAATCATGGTATTGACTTCAAAAGGAGACAATTCACTGCTGCCGTTGAGACAACTGAAGAGAGGAAGAAGAAAATCCCCCAGAACTTAGTTAATAGA
>NW_007726201.1:994564-1012787 GCF_000696425.1 Galeopterus variegatus
CTGCTGCCGTTGAGACAACTGAAGAGAGGAAGAAGAAAATCCCCCAGAACTTAGTTAATAGATACTATTCAATTTGGTAATGGTCTGGTGAGATCAGCGCATCTTCTAAATTCTGGAATTATGCTAATCGCCTACTGTGTCATAACACATTAAGGCAGGGCATTTGTTTCTCCACTCAGGTCCTTGCCATCTTGCTAATTCTGAGCTTAGCTAAATGGCTGAAGCTGTTTTGGTTTGTAAGGCAATTCTTGCGCTCAGCTGCATTAGACTGCTGTTATTAATTACCTCCTTTGGCCTAACATTATGCTTTTATAACACACGTATTGTCAGGCTTTCTGAGATTATTGGAAGGCTGTGCCTTACATAAAGGCATTAAGCTTAAAACAATAGAGGCTGCTTATTTGATAGTAGAAGATGTCAGGTGGAGACAAGCACAGTTGGCTAGAACTGACTTGAAGCTCGTCATAAGGATTACATAAAGGCATTAAGCTTAAAACAATAGAGGCTGCTTATTTGATAGCAGAAGATGTCAGGTGGAGACAAGCACAGTTGGCTAGAACTGACTTGAAGCTCGTCATAAGGAAATAAAGGGTGAGGTGATCACAGCACAGCATTAACGGTGCGTGAGAGACGCACGATTCTACATGGTGGCTTCCTTCATGCATTTCCCATGGAAGAAGGGGGGAAGTGGGCTCTGAGTAAATGATGGGTGAATACAGAATCAATTGTCGTGTGTGACAAGACACTTTCTCTCTTTGTTTAATATATAAATCAGGAGCACTTATGAATTGATATTAATTAAAATAATGTATTTGCTTTCTTTCAACAGTAATGTCAGCCTTGTTAAAAAACGGAACGCTAAATCTTCATTAGACTTTCAATATTAAAAATCTTGCATGAAATATGAATTAACATTTAACTTGTTGCTAGTTAGATTAAAGGGAAGAGAATGCAATCAGCACTTAGCGCTGTGGACAAAAGCAGAAGCAGCTTTCCCAAACCTGGGGATAAGTTGGTGCTCGGAAGCCAACCGGATCAGGGAGTTATCCATCATTACCTTCCAACAGGAGTGGCTGCATCCCAAGTGGAATTATTAAATGTGTTCCCATCCATAGAATCCAGTTCATATCAAAAGGCTAATGCGTGGAGAATCAGCAAAGTGCCTGAACGTGAAAATTTAGCTTATAAAGATCCTTAGAGTTGTCACTGTGTATTTGAGGGCATGAGCAAAACATTCTTTGTTTTAGAAGAAAGCACATACACATTTCACTGTTCCATAATCTTTTCCACACAGAAAAATTATGAAAAGCTCAAAGTGTTATTGTTACTTAGCTATGTTAAATTTTGGAAGTTACTGACTTCCTACAAGGGAACAGGTAGATGAAATGCTTTTGCTCATTTTCTTCAGATAGGTGGATATTTGATGTCTTCTGATCTCCTGGTGGCCCAGAATTAGGACAGATGTAATTAGAATGACCAGGCTGAGATCTCATATTGCATCTCAAAATACATTATGAAACGCCTATGATCTTACTGGCAATGTATTGTCTGAGGTGAAAGCTGCTCATAAATGTGCTTGCTTATAAAGTACACCAACGATCTTTTAATTACATCCCACCTGGATTTATATGTTTGCAAAATGTGATTGAATTTTAGACCTCTCTCTGGGGGTGGTATGTACATACACAGCAAAACCACAAGGTGGTGGTATGGTGTCACCATATTTTTTAAGAACAACAAGAAAAGGGGGGTTGTTTAATGAGCTTGCACTCACAAGCCTGCTCATCTACTGAACTGTGACTTTTCAAATACCAACCTATTAATGTCAAAGGCAATACTGAAGGGAACAGTTCTGTTTGATTTAAAAAATACAGACAATGTGAAGTCCACTATGGCCTAGTATCTATCACCTATGGGGCTCCATTCATGCCTAATGCTTTATTCAAGCTAAGACCTAGTTTTTATATATCAGATTAATACATATCTACAGCTTTGCACCTTTCTAGTTTGATTTTTTTATCATCAGGGCTCACCGGGGCCATTTTCATTCCCTTACTATAGCATCTGTGAGCAGGTGGATTAGAGATAACTCTCATTGTGCTTTGTTTTTCTCCAGACACTGTCATTAATCATTCCTTAAGCCACACTTCAACTTCTAGTAATCAGGACTGGCTGCCCCTGAGCAGCACAAGAATTGCCTCTCGCAGTGTAATATGGAATTGGAAGCGAATGGCTGAGGCCAGACGCCTCTTCTGCATTCCCCATCTATCTCATCATTTAGGTATTTATCCATCTCGGGCTTGTACAGAGAGCACCTCTCTCCTTCCCATGAGGACGCAGATTGCAACAGAGGATCAGATTTGTTACCCAGGCTTTGGGCTTTGATTGTCCTCTTATAAGTTCGGGATTAAAGTGAAATTTCCCACAGGGCTATGCAGGATTTGCTAGCATTTAACTGTTTAACCTGGCTGTTTGTGAATGAGAATCCTGTGGTCAACTATTCCGTAGAGAATATTATGGTAAGCCGAGCCTGAATGGTACACATTCCAGTGTGTTCCTGTAAAGATGGGTGCAGTTGATTCCAATTAACTTCATATCTGATATCGGTTGTTTTCATGTACACAGAGAGCACTGATACTAAGGTAAAAAGAAAGTCAAAGCATTCCCTTTTATAAAATATAGATGTCGGTTTTAAATAAATGCAAATCTGCTTCCTCAAAATTATGATTTCGACTTAGGCTTTTTACACTAATTGAAGAATTAATCAGTCTTGCATTGGGTTGTTTTCTATATTGTGTAGCTGTTTCAAGTTCTCTAATTTGTTTATCAGTTCTAATCTATTGATGATTTGATTGTTTATTCAACATACCTTTAAATATGGCCCAAACAGAGTGATGAATTTATTTAAATTTACTATGTTCATAGTGATAAATATGTACTCAGAATGTCTTAAGTTAAATGTATAGCTCAAACAGATACAATTTCCTAATTTTTTGTTATTTCTGAAGAGGAAGATTCTTCTAATGTGTTCTACATTCCCAAAAGCAAAGCAATGGGGAATTGGGAGAAGGACTATTCAAAAATCAGGTCCATATTATCTGTTTTATTTCTTTGTTGTTGTTATTGTCTAGATTTGGATCTACTTAAAGGAAGGATTTGAAAGAAGTCAAAATCATTCTGTTACCTAGCGTTGAAGGGGCTGTATGCCCGCCCACTGTAGTTATTCTGTTTAATGCAAATGTTTTTTAAATGCCTAAGAGGGTAATGTTTATTTTATGTCCTTCATCAAAAGAAACAGAACAATAAGGCAACAGAAATGCAGAATTTAGCAAACCATTTTAAGCTTGTGGTGACACCCATTTTTTTTTTTGCAAGGGAACTGAACACACTATTAAACATTTTATTCTTCCACAAATCTTCCATTACATTTTTTTAATCTGAATTTTGTGAAGCAAAAAAGTAAAACACACACTTAAATAGAAATAACTTTAAAAAGCCCCTATATTTAAATTTTTAAAAAATGTTGGTCAGGATAGATTGAAACATTTAAAAAAAGAGTTTCAAGCATTTCACTTGAAATCCTTTTGTCAAGGCTGGTGTAGGTGGCAAATTGATCATTTTGAGGGAGGTGAAGGATGGAAAGTGGCGAGGCTACCGTGGTCTTTGGACTAATTTATTTGTTTTGCTGCATTGGAGTCAGACACCCTCTTATTAGGCAGCAGCTTTCAAAGCAATCGTGATGGACACTGATCTTGAACCTGGTGGGAGTTTTGCTTGGGGTTATAAAACAAGAACACGACAGGGTTGTTGCTAAATATCTTTAACCTCATTTACTATATCCCATAGAATTAAGGAGGCAACTGAATTAGGGGTATGTGAGGTAAAAACCTCTCTCTCTCTCTCTCTATCTTTATCTCTGAAATGCAAGAGAAATCTCCAGATTCACATGAGTAATTTTCAGCTGTGTATTATGCTCCTGAAGTAACCTCTTCATTCCCATTGTTTTAGTGTGAAATCATTTCCTCGGGAGATAATTAGAGTTGCTCCATTTATTACATTAAATGATTAGCATGCACTTGAAATGATCCAGTGTATTTTCCTTTATTACTGATGACTCTTAAATATGGGCCTCCATTCTTAATGGATAAATTAAGGTTGTCTTGGTTCTTTGTAGCTGACTGTGCAGCCAAACAAGAGAGACTTTCTTTTCCAAACATAGGCCAGGTGTGCTGTGGCTGAGGTCTAGGTCTGAAGAGATTCTATTCAGATAGATGTCCCACCTGGTTCAACAAAGAGCTCGATAACACTGCTTAAAGGGTTTCTCTCCCAACCCCCGTAATAAAAATGCTTTTAATGACACTCCTTTATCTGGCATTACTCATCCTATGTGTGGTGTAAGTAAGTTTAACATAAAGTGACCCAAGATCACATTTCAAAAAAGTGCCTCACTGGAAAGGCACGCACATTATCTGAGTAAGCAATATGCCCTACAAAGCCATGGAAAAATGATATTTTAAGAATTACCAAATATAGATTTCATTTGGATGCAAGTGCTTCTTGCTGTCTTTGAACTAGTCTGGTTGTGTAACTGACAGAGTCATCTAAAATCCACTGGAAAGTTCGGATCAAGCAGGCACTGCATGTTAAATAGGCACCATTGCATGTGTAATTAGAGAAATGGGAAAGAAACTGGACATGTCTTGTAGTTAATTTATATATCCAGATTTTCACAAAATAATAATAAACAGAATAACTTAAGCATTACATTTGTTAGAAAAATTTAAACCAGTTGTTAAGCTACGAGATGTAAAAACACACAGATGTAAAATCTAACCGTGGTAAGGATTTGCCCGTTTCACATCTGGGCCTGGAGTGAGGATGGGGTTGCTGGTTTCTAAATGCGTCGGTCTTTAATAAATGTTGTTATTAAGAGACAGAATTTTACATATAATAAAAATATTTCCTGCAAACTTCAAATATATTTTAAACATTCAAACTGTATGTATTTTGAGGATGAGGAATCATTTTTTCTGCCACCTTGATGTGGTGATTCAAAACTCTCTGCCATTCTGCTTTTGTTGATTTGTTTATATATTTATAGTGTTCTAATAGCATCATTATTTTCAAGACAACACCGTGTTGCAGGAAGTTGGTGGTTCATGGCAGCAACTGGATAACTAAAAAGGAAAAGCACAAAAGAAGAGCAGTTGTGGGGGAGGGAAGGGGATGAAGTCCAGAGCGGGGGCTTCACATTGTGGCAACGGTGATCCCTTCTTGAACGGGGAGAGGCTGTTTAGATTCCAATACTCTAATTTCTCAGGTATAGTGAGTAGAGAAATAAGTTACCAGAAAACCAGGTATTTCCTTTGCAAGTGAGAAGAGGAATTTCATACTTCTCTCATATAATGCATTTACTACTTCTCTCTTATAATTCATATCCTGGGAATGATCACATAAATTTTCTATAAACAGTAGCTAGCATTTTACCACCACAGAGCCAGATAAAAGCACCCATAGAAAAGTTCTCTGTGTCAGAACTATGGTCTTCAGAAGAGAGGCCTGCCAATACTTAGTTGAAAGAGACTTTATGTTTTAGACCAAAGGTACTAGAACGACGACAATAACAACAGCAACAGACTGTTTTTGTTGTGCTTTGTTTCCTTGGGGGCAATCTTTGCTGAACAACAGTGCTGAATTTCTTTTTAAGAGTTATTTAAAATATAACAAATTAGAAATGGTAATGTTCTGGTTAAATATCTAAATGACCTTAGTCTTTATATTTTTCTGTTCACTCAAACAGACAAAAATTTTCCATGTTTAGTCTTTCATATGACAGCAGAATGCTGCTGGGCTCTGGCCGTGGCACACTGACATTGGGAAAACCCTATTTCTGAAGACCTACTGTATAGCATTCTCTCAGCTACATCCCACGTTATCCTCTTATTCACGTTTACTCAGATGAGACATATCATTGTAGGAAAGGAGAGAAGTTTCTAGATCATCTTGTCATTTTTTATATAAAGTGACCAAAGTGCACAGACATACAGGAATTTGTCTGGACACACGTCGTGGTCATGTCAGGACTTCCACCCACTCCCTAACTCTGGGTCCAGTGCTCCTTCTACTACTGTGGCAATCCAGAACGCAACATAATGCCTCCTCCAGCCTCCAGCCTCTAGTTGGATTTTTCTTTTTCTTTTGGCAGCTGGCTGGTACAGGGATCAAACCCTGGACCTTGGTGGTATCAGCACCATGCTCTAACTAGCTGAGCTAACCAGCGAGCCCTCCAGCCTCTAGCTGCAAATGTTATTTAGGAATGGGAAATTGGGAACATTGTAGTATGATTATGTATGATCCTTATAGATGAATATTGTCACCAAATATGATTTTATTTCTATACAACACAGATTTTATTTAAATTACTTTAAGTGGATAATGGTCAAATTGTATTATTCTTCAACTAACCATACCAAAGGGTCTTTGGGAGCTGACAAATTCAATTAATGTAAAGGCGTTGGCAGTCTTTTTATAGTAAATCTATCTTTAATTTCTTTAAGAACTTCTGAGAGCACTGTCAATGCATGGTGTTCAGAATTGGAGGAGACATATTATCCTAAAAGAGTGCTGTAATGTTGTTCGGCCCTGACAGGAGAATTCTCAGGGAGAGGATGCTTGAAAGTCCTCATCAGTGTCCTTATAGGAAAACGATCCACTCTCAAATGATGGAGATGGAGATAGGTTTAAACTGCACTTTTTATAACTTTGTGAATTTCTTTTTAGTGTATATCTCCTTTTCAAAGATGAAATTATAACAGTACTAACCCTAGTGGTGTGGAAGGTTACAATGGCTGAACATGATCTCTCTCAAATGTTTATTCCATTTAAACAAAAATACCTGTTAGAGAGCATTTCCATTATTCAAAAGAAATCACACAATATAATGGTTCTTAGCATTCCTGTTTTAAACGGCTTACTTAAATACTTGGGGCTGCAATTCAGATTTGTACTTTGTACAGACTTCACAGAAATACTTCGTTCAGTTGATCGCATTTCTTATTCTTTATTGTACTCTAATTCGCCTTTGATTTCTTAGAACACCAGAAATAAAAATCGTGTTTGTAGTCACATAATATACAAAATTCCTTTCCATGCATTACTTTCTGTGAAAACAAAAACAAAATAAAAAAACTAATAAATACAAAAACAAAAGAAAAAAAAACAATGCTTTTCCACCAATAACTTAACAAACATTCAAATATAGTAAAATACAACTATGTTCTATAAATTATTCTATATTTTAAAAATTTAATATTTTATACAAATGAGTTTCCTTTAGGTGGAAATTTTGTTTTTCCCGGAAACCTATTGTGATATTAGACGTTTATGAAGACAAGAGACCTCAGTTGATGCTTTTAGTGATTACATCAAATTAAAGGTAACCCCACCCCCAAAAGCAAATCTCATAAATAAACATGAATTAAAAAAAAAAAAAAAAGACTGGCTAAAGTCCTAACTTTTAATAAGCTTTCATTTTAGGTAGTGTTTTAAATTTAAAGAAAAATGACTGTGGCTATTGTGGTTGATACATCAGGATAGCATAATTTCTCTTTATTAAAACTTTATTCCAAAATTTATAGTCTAGAAAAAGCTTTATAGCACTTCAGTGCACTTTTAGAGAAAAAAGAGAAGCAGAACTTTTAGAAAATGATGATTATATATTAAGTTTATTTCAAAAGTGCTTTCAAGTTTGCCTTTATGCAAATAAGGGAAAGTCTGCTAAAATTAATCCACAGAAAAAGAGCAATTCAATTACTATAAAGAAGATGACATAAGCCACCAAAGTGAAAGGAATTTAGACTCGGGCTGGTTCATTTTGCGTTTTATCTGAGTTCCTTTCAGGTGAAAATGGAGCACCTATCGTAGACTATGGGATATTCGACTTTATCACGGTAATGCTGCAGCCCCTCAAGAAAAGATTTGTGGAAACATCCCAGTGTGTGGCGTGATACAATACAAGGAAAAGACTCCACGGTTACGATTCATAATGTAACTATGCAAATACAGGCTTAGATGTGCCGTGATTTACCCACCCGCCATAGCTTGAAACTATTTGAGAGGATTTTTAAAGACTTTATTGTCTAAAAAATGAATATTTATAATGCTTTAAAGATAGTGGTTACTTACCTGCTAGGCAGTGATGTTTGGAAGTAATAAAGAATGAAATGAAAAAACATATTTAAAAAAACTTCTAAGTGGGTTTTTGGTACATTCTGTGAAAACATATACCAGATTACTTGAATTGATATAACTCCTTTTAGAATTTGATGCCCATATTTATATTTGTCATATATGTGTATACGTAAAACCTATGAAACTACTGAGTTTTATTCAAGGATTCTTAATGGCAGTTAAGGTACTCATCCATTTATTGTTCATTTTTTCTTTATTCCCAGGAAAATCTAACATATTTCTTTTAAGATCATGTGAAAATGTTTCTATATATTGAAACAGAAACATCAAAATTCATTAAGAACAAAGCTCCAGCGTATTAATCTGTCTGCCAGTTCTCAGCCTAGTGTGAATTCATTTGCTTGTAAGTCTTGAAAGTACATATCAAAATAGAAATGCTCAGTGAGGATTTTGATGGTATTAACAGATTTGTCTTTTATTAAAAACACATTTGATCATCTTGAGATATTTGCGATCTGAATAAACTGATCAGTAAATTTGAAAAATAGTTTTCCCTCCCACATTTTATACTGATTTTATATAAAGGAAGATTGTTACTTGCAAAGTTTCGAATGTTATTTGATTTATATACACTTGAAAGACATATTCCCCTTGAAACAAGACAAAATGTCCAAAGACATGGTAAATATATAGTTTCTTAATTGCAAAGCCAAAATAGATTACACACAGCCTTGCAAAATCTAAGACATCTGCTTTGTTTGAGGCAAGAAGAAAGACATCTGGGGGCCTGAATGTTTCTTTGTGACCTGCTCCAGTGTGAGTAACCTTGTAGTTAACTAGGCATTTAGTCAGGTCCCAGAAAGATCATTGCCTGGACTCTGCCTCAGAGGCTGATAGGGACCCAGGCCAAAGCTGAAATGTCATACCCAAAAGATCATTGAAGCCAGGCAGTCAGGGTGGAAATGTCGTAACTGGGGCAGTGTAATAACAGCCATCAACCATTTATCTCTCTAGCAATCACAAACCTACATGCATGAAATAATCGATGGAGGAGAAAAAAATTTAAAACCTAAGAATAAAAATGTCAGCACCAAATTTTCTAGAATCAGTTTTTCCTGACTAATTTGTAATCCCACTATTATTTTCAAATATCCTTAAATGCTGGGGCTTTTTATCATAGAGAAAACCTTTGGTGATTTCACATAGTATCAGTAGAATAAATTCACGTTTAAAAAATTTCAGTTATGGGCTACTGCAATTACATTTGACATTGACTTCTCTAACTGCAGCGAAGCCACATTAAAGTAGCTCTTCTGCTGTTTGGTTATATTCCTGGATAATGTTATGTGTGTTCGGTCTAGCACAGAGCGGTTTATTTGTTCAAAGCTGCCTCCTTGATGTTTGGGTTTATTTGCTTGTTCAACGGCCAAAGTGAGCACTCTTCTCCTGGGGTTCCCGTCCCCCATGTGACTTCGTAACAGAGTCCAGATGCAGCGTGAGGGCTTGTGCTGTTTGACAAACAAAACCAAGCCCCAAACTGCCTGCGAGTTGTTGATAAATCTTTCCATTGGAATTATACTTGTCTAAGTGGCAGAGATACAAGATTCACTTCTTATTCAGTATTTGAATGTGCAAAAGGCAAATTTAATTGCTCCCCATAGGCAGGAATTTGGCAGAGAGAAAGCAGTGTGTTTGAATCGGTCTGTCTAGCTATATTTTAAAGCACCCCTTGCCACAGTGCCTGCATATTTGTGTTGGCATTAATAGAACAAAAATGTGTATTGGACTTGAAAGGTGTTTTGATGGTAGGTAAACACATTTATTTTTCACCTGATTCTGTTTTCTGTACATACTCTGCCAAAAAGGCAGCTGAGAGGATGGTGCCTGCATCAGAGAGAATTAAGAACTGAAGGTTTCTTTCACAAGTACCACCTGTAGCATGTGAATACGAGGTTAATTTAATTAAGTGAACAAATGCCCAATGATGGAGTTTAGAAAACCAGACCCAAGAACAAAGATCCAGTTAACCAAATGCTTTATTTTGAAAATATTCGATTTCCTTGATGAAAAAAGCAATTCCTTTTATATGCTTATCATCACCCATTATAGAAAATACTCACATAAGATGTGGCTGATTCTCAGTGAAGAGAAATACAGTGTAAGCAGCCGGACTAGACACGTTCGTGAGCACCCCAGTACTGAAGTTTGATGTTGTCTTGTGAACAAAATCAAGAATAGTTAAATTGGAAAACTTTTTGTACTTCTTTGGTGTAGCACTTTTTCCTGATCTCTCTCATGTATCATAAAAAGATCTCTTTCACTGTAAAAATACCTGATATTCAAATATCTTACTTTTGACGTCTCTCCAATTGTAAATTGTTTCTACTTTTTTTCTAAACATCCCTTCACACCAGAATGCTGCATTTTACTTCAAAAGTTTCTTCTCACGTTTGTCTCATTCTGAAATAATATGGGTCTTAGAGGCAGGCAAACTGCAATTTATATATTCTCTTCTGTTGTTACAGGCCTTTAGAGACACTTTTCTTCCTGGTATCCAGCCTTTTTTCCCAATGACCGGTGGAAATAACGACACCGGCCCTACCTTGCCACTTGCCTCCCAGGTCATGTGGCTTACGTGCAAGGAAATACTTTTCTCCTTCTCTAAAATGACATAGCATTTGTTAGTTTGTGTCATATTTTAAAAAATGTCAGTAGTACATAATAGCAGTAAACAGAGTTTTCTGCTTTGTCAGGAAAATTAACAATGTACCAAAATAAAAATAAATACTAACAACCCGCTGTGTGATGAGATGCTGGAAGCGAGTGAAATTGAGGCTGCTGTCTTGACAGTTGAGAGAGCAGACTCTTCAGGAAGAAAAAAAATATTTTTTCTATAAATTTAAAGAATTTCTCCCAATTATGTCTCTGTAAAGAATAATTTTCTAATGTTTAAGCACGGTATCCTCTATTACCACACTTATTATAGCAAAATGTAAGAATGCATGAGTGGTGGGTGTTTTGTTGTGACATCTGAACTATTTGTAAATATT
Organism: Galeopterus variegatus; assembly: GCF_000696425.1. Lineage (NCBI taxonomy): Eukaryota > Metazoa > Chordata > Mammalia > Dermoptera > Cynocephalidae > Galeopterus > Galeopterus variegatus. The sequence goes on from NW_007726201.1 coordinate 1,005,805, forward strand.
GTTCACAGCTTTCTTAGCATATTTTAGCAAGGCAACATTTCAGCAAAGTATAATTTATCGCACATGATATAGATGGTGAGCTTCCCAACCCATTTGCTGTAGATGTGTTTGCACAAAAGAAAACTGACACTAGGCATATTAGATCAAAGTAAAAAATTTCAGTCTGTGGGTCTGGAGCCCTGTAGTGGTTGCTCTGCCTTTATGCAACCATCAGTAAGGTCAGGAGACTGGCCTTACTTGATGTCAGGGTCCCACACAATATAAGTGCATGGTTAGGGGGAAGAGTATAATTTTTTCTCTATTAGTGTGCCATGTATTCATGAACCTATATATGTATGTATGCATGATGTATGTGTATATTTATAGCATGCATGCATGTGTATATGTATGTATGTATATATGGATGGCATGCATATATGTATGTGTATGTGTATGTGTATGTATGTTTGCATTTTTGCTCAGGCAGAGTCCTATGGTTGTGGCATGCAACCCCAATTCCACTTTGCATGATATTTTCTTTTCTCATTTTCCATATGAAAAAATGTATATAGCCTGGGCCTCTGATGGCTTATTTGGCTTTGTCTTAAAATTTTCCTCAAAGGGAGATAAGTGTCTTGGAGGAAGTGTTAAGATGGTTTCTTTTCCCCTCTCTCCTTGCCCACTTTAAGTGACAGTGAAAACAAATTCTACTTTAGCTAGTTATTATTATTTTTTTAATCTGTCGTTTTGGGAAGAAAAATGAGTCAAGACTATTTTGAAATGGTGTTCTGTTTTCAGAATACATGTTAACAGTGAATTACTTGGACTATAAAGCCTGTTTGCTTTCAGTACAGGAAGGCCTGGCAAACATGATCCTACTCCCCTCCTCCTCCTCCTTTTTCTTGCTCATCCTCCTGTACTATGGGGAATTATGTCAGCTTCACGTGAAAGCCACAATTACTGAGTGCCTACTGTGTTCCAGACACCGTAGTAGCAACTTTACAGTAGTTCTGCCAGGTAAGTGGGATTATCCCCATTTTACAGAGGGGAAAACTGAGACTTAAAGAGCTAAAACATCTCACCTGAGATCACACAGCCAGTGAGAGGCATGCCAGGATTTCAATGTAGTGTGGCCTGGCCTCAAAGCTTTGAGAGCTGCTTTCCCTCTTCCACAATGCCTTTAAAGGAAAGGTAAATTACAGAGGAGAAGTTATCAACCATGGAATCAGAATCACCCCTGGGGAACTTTTAAAAAACTCAAATGCTTGATTTCCACTCCTGAAAATCTAATTTAGTAGACTTAGGGTGGAAAACTGGCACTGGTAATTTTTGAAACACCACAAGTGATAGTGATACCCACATTATTAGGAGCTACAGGCACAAGTGGTCCTCCTGTCCCCAAGTAAGTAGTAAGACAATTTTGATAAGACAGAAGATGCTTGTGTTAAGTTGGCACCAGATGCAGTACTTACTGATACCCACATTATTAGGAGCTACAGGCACAAGTGGTCCTCCTGTCCCCAAGTAAGTAATAAGACAATTTTGATAAGACAGAAGATGCTTGTGTTAAGTTGGCACCAGATGCAGTACTTACTGGTGTTTAACATAGTTGATATGCTGTTCCATTTAAGTTTCCATTTGTAATTTTTTTTGCATCTATTTTTCTGGGGTAGGTAATCCAGAATGGCCAGTGATAAATGCTGGTGAATGGCTATTAAAATTGTCTTTAGAGGCATTTTATCTGTTGAAGAGAACAACCACCACAAGAAAAATGGTGATTTGTGGGCTGAGGGTGTTTACTAAGCCACTCATTCCAGAAGTAACTTTGCAATTTCCTCAGCTGAGGCTATTCATTTTAATTTTGCATTATTTTCAGTGGTTCCTAGGGTCCACACTTGATTCACAGTGGCACCAGGAGTGTTAGTCTCAGGAGGTTAGAAAGCCTTATTTGCCTATTAACTCCAAATTTGCTATTTAGTTTATTAATTTGTAATATGAAAATTAAGAGTGACTAGAATCCCTCTTTTGACCATCTAGCAGTCTGGGTATTATACCATGTATTGCTAAATCACATGCAGTTTGACTGTTCATGCCCTGTTAATACTTGCTTTTGGGAATTGAACAACCAAAAATGCTACAGAGTACTACTATAATGAATTTTCTGAATATGGGCTAAAATATTTCTTTTCCACAATCTTCTAGTTAATGATTTCTGCCAATAAATTGACTATAGTGTAGAAACTAGCAGAATATGGACATGTTCAGCTTATGGCTTACTAAAACTAGAAAAATGACACATATTGCTGATTTCATTTACCTTAGTGCTCCTCCTAAGTCTTAAAGACATACTTGCAGGTGTTTTTGTCATCAATGAACATAACTAATCTCAAGGGGATTACCGAAACAGCAACCCAGAAAAGCATCTGTAGAGCAAACTGATTTTAACCCCAAAGTCTATTTACCAAGCAATATTTAAATTTAATTAAAATGGAAGGATTTAAACAAAATCAATATCTCAATGGTGCCATTTCTAGCCTGATACAGGTATTTGCTGTTTTATAAAATAAAATTTGCTGTTTTATAAAATATTCATGGTATTTTCACACAACATGCCTGTGCATAACCTACACGCATATCTTAGTTAAAAACACCATTCAATGAGTTTTCACAATGAAAACGTTCCATCCTACTCTTTGCCTCCTTTCTCTGGCACCTCACCCCCTACCTCCTCAGAAACAAAGGCGTAAATGCTGAAGCCGCTGAGGCACATCTATCTCTGTAACAGAGAAGTGAATGATTCTGCATGACTGTCCCTGATGGTACCAGCACAGATCTCTGCCTTGCTGAACCCAGCAAAGACCCAGTGATACACGGGTGACTTCCAAACAGCCTCTCCAGCTTTCTAAGTGAAAACGCACATTGCAAAAGACCCTTGGTTTATATATAAACTATAAGCAGCAAAGGTGTGCTGTCTTAATTTTCAGTCCAACCCTGAAGACATTCTCCATGGCATCAGTATTAAATCAGGAACCAGGACTACGTTTTCCTATTCGGTAATAAGCCATGGAAGTTGCATGGGTCGAGTCTCTAGGAAATCCCCTCTTTCTTTGAAAAAATGTCATTGGTAAGATAGGAGATTGGCACCACAATGAGCAAAATATAGTGCGGGCTGATACGCATTGTCAGGTAGAATTTGGTTCGAGACACTGACTTTTGTCTGCATGGTGTCTCCGTTCCAAAGAAGATGGAAGATGCAAAATTGCAAGTTTCCAATCTCTGGTTAATGTGGTCTATACAACTGAATAATGTATAAGGAGATGTTCCTTTGATAATGTCACAATTATTCATTGTACAGCCATAAACTCAAATATTCACATTAACAGCTAGGTATTATTTTTCTTCTCTGAAATTAAGTGAGCGGCATCAGTGGTCATAAATGAGAGCATTCATCAAAGGCGGAGCCATGGCAGAGGATTAAGTGAATGCTGATGAAGTGTCCAGATTCCCATAACTTGGAATGGAGCTGCATTCAGCATTCCTTTATTATCCATCTGCCACATAACAAAAAGTCTCCTATATTTAATGCAGGTTTGCCCTAGGCCACGTAATAGGATTAGGAATAATTTCTACAAATTTACAAAAACAAATCACATGGGAAGGCTTAGAATTTGCTAATAATTTCTCCATAGCTGGGAGATCAAAGGGATGTAAGAGTCCCTAGCCAGGCGGTGGTTTGACCCTGGCCAGGCTTTTTTAATGAAAGGGTTAATCTTCTCTGAGGTGACCATAGAGGAGCAAATAGTGTGACCAAAGGCAGACTCAGGCCCCCAAAAAACAAGGACGAAAATAGTCTGAAAAGTGCAACAGCAAGAAAACATTTACAGAATCACACTCCATTTTCTGGTTAGAAAAATAAAACTGTAGAACTTCATTGAAAGGGATGAGACAAAGGAAAAGAGTGGCTGAGAAACAAACCCAGGGAGGGTCAAACCCTTACCATTGCCTCGAGGAATAAAAGAAATTAGGCTGCCTTCTTCTCCTTTTAAAGGTTTCCTCATTGTGGTCAAGTAAGGGCCGCCATCCGTCTCTTAGCCCACTCACACTCTTCCTGTTGGACTTCAAGGAGGGGCAGCTCATGAGGAATAAAAGAAATTAGGCTGCCTTCTTCTCCTTTTAAAGGTTTCCTCATTGTGGTCAAGTAAGGCCCGCCATCCGTCTCTTAGCCCACTCACACTCTTCCTGTTGGACTTCAAGGAGGGGCAGCTCACCTTGCAGGGGTCTGCTAGCATGCAGAGCCAAGCCACTTGTAAGGCAGTGCCATTTCAGGTGAACCACCTTATAGACAGTCAGGGCGGTATGGAGAATCATGAATTCTTACACAGACTTTCCCTATTCTTAAAGGGAAATGAACCAGCTAGGACAATGGCATCACTCCAATGTCTTCCAAGTTCCCTCTTACTTACTTAGACAAGTGGCACCCTGTAGCCCAAATCTTCTATCCTGCTTTTTCTTCCCAGTCGCTGCAATGGTGTAGCCAGGGCTAACACATATCAAGTGCCCACCTGCTCTTTTTCCTAGCAATGGCTATGGCATCCCATTCCCCCCTGCCTGTGTGACTCATTCTCAGGACATGATGAACACAGTGTGGGGATTCTTCTTTATCCATCTTGCTACTCATCAAATGGAGGGGTTAAATATGGAGTCTGTCTAATGCATGAGAGACAGTGGATGCTTTAATAGTCTCGCTGAAGGGTGAGTCAACCCTTTGATGGAGGTGAAGGCTTCCTGTTGCTAAGCCTCCTAACCTGGGTGTTGAGCCAGCTAGAGGGAAAGCAAATTGCTTGTTCATCCACTACTATCCCCTGTTGATCTCTTAAGCCTGAGGCTAAAGTCAGAGGTGGAGGTGCTTCTTGGAAAGCTCACTAAGAGAGATCAGCCTGGGAGAAAAGGAAGGAGGCTGATGTAGAAGATAGTGTCAATAGTCAAAATGGTTGTCTCAGAATGGGGGAAGTTTGTTGTTTTAGAGTTATACCTTTCTTTTTACTGCTAGCTTCTGGTAAATAGCAGGCTTATGACTGATGGGCTCCTTTCTGTGAAGGGGTCAGAAGGCATCAATTTCTCTCCCCCAGTGTCCTCTGATCTTCTCACTCTCTTATCCAGAATTGAGGGAAGACTGATCATGGATTGTTTCAGGGCCTTGTGGGGATCAGTGATATGGAAGAATGGTTGGTCCTTTTGGCAGAAAGAGCAGACCTGAGACAGAAGATATAGACTATCTTGATATCCACAGGTTTATTGAGTTATAATTGCAGGGAGTCCTAAGGTCATAGCTAGTCAACACTGAAATAAAAATCTAAGTCAAATTTAGGTTCCTTTTTTGTCAGACTGTATTTTATTTGGTAAATGCTTTGCAAGTATTGGACACTGTTTTAAATGCTGTATTTGTATCAACTGATTTAATTCTCATGTGATCCTATGATGAAAGAATATTTATTATTTATACCTTATAGACAAAGAAACTGATGCTTAAAGAAGTTAGATGATCTACTTAAGGCTACAGCTGGTAATTGGTAGAGCCAGGCTTTGAACTCAGCTCTGCTTGTTACCTTAGACTGTCTCTCAGTTCCCCTCCTTGGAGGTAACTGAGTTGTGTATTTATTTTTTTCATTTTTTCAGATGTTTAAATTGAGGCTCAGATGCCTCAGATGCCCTGGTCTCTCCTGAGCCGGGGTGGTGGTGGAGCCTCAGGCACTGGACATGTCCCCCCAAAACCTGCAGCCAGCCCATCAGTGACCACTGAGCCTCTGCGGGAAGTGCCCCGGGCTCTCCTGAGCCAGGGTGGTGGGGGGCCTTGGGCCTCAGCCACTTCCCCCTGACATGTGCAACCAGCCCGGTGATGACCACCAAGCCACAGCGAGAAGGACCCTGGGTTCCTGAGCTGGGGCAGTGGGGGTGAGGGCTTTTGCCACACCCATTGACATCTGCAGCCAGCCCAGCAATTACCAAGCCACCGCTGGAAATCCCCCCAGTCTTTCCTGTGGGAATGAGGGGGTGCCACAGGCCTCAATCCCACCCCTCCTCCTTCCTCCTTCTTCCATCACATTTCCTTCCCCTTTTCCCTCTCTCCCTCCCTCCCAACTGCTCCGCAACAACATCTAGAATGTAAAAAAATAATATTAATAAAATTGCAGTTAATACATAAATAAATAACAAATTGAGGCTCAGAAACAGTAATTGACTTAGTCTATGTTACACAGCTAGTAGCAGAGCTTGGGTGAGAGAATTCCAGTGCCAGACTAGCTGCCCACCAGAATTTTTCCCTGATAGCAAGTGTGTTTCCCTGCTGCTTGCCCAACTAGAAAGCTGTGCTTCTCTCTCTTTACATCAAATTCTGTCATTTTTTTAAATGCACAGCAGATGAATTCATTCATTTAGCAATCATTAACAACCCACGACAGTGTTAAATTTTGTGGGTGTGAAGATGAGTACAACACAGTCTCTCCCTACCCTTGAAATACTTACCGTCTGCAGGGGGAAAGACGTAAAGAGAGAGTGCTGGCCAGTGAGAACAATGCTGTTCCTGGAGGCATGTGTCCTGTGTGCTATGGCAGCATGAAAGAGGGAGACAGAAATCTTCGTGGTAAAATCCGAGATCACTTCATGGAGGAACCTACATTTGGAGTTGAAGTCTTTACCAAGTAAACAGGGAGAAGGAAGACATTTTGAATAGAAAGACAGAATGAATGAAATCATAGATGTGTTAAAGAAAATAGTACATTGAGGAAATGAATTCAGTTCAGTATTAATATATTGGGCCATTGCTGTAGCTGGATATCACGAGAATGTGAAGAAGGGGACAGATAGGGAATTCTGAGTGTCCTAACTGTGGCAGTGAGAATGGCAGGGAGAGAACAGATTTGAGAGATAGGAGATGAGATTGACAGGACCTGGTGATGTGCAAGATGAAGAAGAGGGACTCCCAGGTTTTATTCTTGGGTGGCTGG
>NW_007726201.1:1013333-1014282 GCF_000696425.1 Galeopterus variegatus
TGGACAGTCAGGTGCACTTGTCCAACTGACTGTTGGCAGTAAGCATCTGGAGCTCAAGAAAGACAACTGAGTGGGACATGGAGATGTGGGTACAAAGGAGGTAAAGGTGACTATGAAATAGATGAGATCTTTTGAAGGACAGCATAGAGCAAAAAGAAGGGGAAGTCCCAGTGCCTCAAGAACAGGCAGAGTACATGAAGTCTGCAAACCAAACAGAGAAGAAGTGTTTGTAGAGGAGCGAGACAATAACTGCAAGAGAAAGGTTTATGAAGGGATAGGAGGGACGTGTTAATACAAAGGGGGGTCGGCGGTGTTTCTCAGAGGTCAAGAAAATCAAGGACTGAAAAACAGCCATTAGGTATACCAAATATTAAGAGTGGCAGTTGGGATAAGAACGATTTTAGAAGCCAGATAGCAGAAGCTGCATGAGTGGATGAATGGTTGAGGAAAGATAGACAGTGGAGTTGCAAAATAAAAGGAAGATGACAGATAAGGCATTGCCAAGATCTAGAGAAAGGACCGAGAGCATAATAAGCCTTTGCAGGCTAAGGGAAGGAGCTGGAAAAACTGGATTTATTTGAAGACATGGGGCAAAGTCCCAGGGAGGGAGCTGGGAAAGGATGGGATCAATAGCACTTGTGGCCAGGCCAGCTCAATCATGAGTCAACCTCACTGAGCATAGGAAAGAGAAACATCTTTCCCTCCAAGTATCTCTCTTTGTAGTCAGTGATTTATCTGGGGGTTTGTGGAGCCTCCTGGAAAGGGTCTGGGGAAGACTTGAGTGGTAGGGATGGCATGGAGAGGAGACTACTTAGAGGTCATATGTATGAATCTGGCCTTCACATCATGGGCACGAGGAATGACAATCAGCTTTGTATCTCATGAATATTCATAACCAATAAAAAAAGAATAGATAGTTTGTTACAGAAAAATGGGGCCGGCCTGGTGG
>NW_007726201.1:1014829-1016874 GCF_000696425.1 Galeopterus variegatus
AATGGAAGTCATATTTTACGAGAAAGATGAGAGAAAAGGGAAGGACTGCTTTCCATAGTGGAAAATGGAGGCTGGCAAGGCAAGCCTAACTCAGCAGCAGGGCCTCAGGGCTAGATGCAATTTTGAGAGTGGTGTCACAGCTCTCATGAACTTTCTGCAACCTGCCCTTCCATCAGGTGTGCATGCTCTGATGGATGAAAGGGATGTGTGTGTGTGCTTATCGAAAGAGCTCTTTCTCAAAATAACAGAACATTTTGGGACCATGCTACTTTGTCCCCTTCTGGAGTCATTTGTGTGCAGAGATAGGGAAGTTTTTTTTCATTCTTCCTCTTTTTTCACCAACACCAAAAGGACAGTGGTACCATTTATCCTCTGTCCTTTGGTAGGCACAGACAGTACAGGATTTCAGTTTGATGGGTGGCAAGGCAGCAGCAATAGCTTTGCTGGAGGCAGGAATGGCAAAGCTTGTCTGAGAGAAAAAAAATCACTCTGGGGGCTCTGATGACACTCCAACTCACCATTACACAGAAACAAGGGGGGAGGGTGGGTTTTTATTTTGCAAAAGCATCATTGGCTGCTAAGCAGGAATCAACACACAGGTGATCGTGACTGTGTTGGGGTGGCCACGGCAGCTTTATTGGAGGGGCTGGTGGTGGGGTTCCAACTTTCAGTGTTTCAGTCAGGACTCCAGGATCAAGTCAGGAAAACACTGAGAACAAGCATTTGTGCTTCTCAAGCTGTGGATTGGAAAATTTAAAAGCCACCCAGTCCTGAATTCCAGTCACAGCTCTCCCGAGTACTGTGGCAGGTTATTTGAAGTTATTCAATTTGGGAGTGGGACCTGAGTGAATGGAGCTGGAAGATACTGAGACTAGAATGTTAATGTTAAAGGCTACATTTATGTCATAGGTTGGGAGAACTTGGGCATTGCAATTAAATTGTTTCCCATCTGACACATAAGCATAGTAAGCAAGTTTACTTAAAGTTAAGAGGAAAGGAGTAACCGCTAATTACATTAGAATGCTGCTGAGCTTTCAAAAGCGAAGGGATCCCTGAATTTGTTCTCTCAATCTATAGCACATTTTTGTTCAGACACATACATACTCTTCCACCTTTTTCTCTTACTCTAATTTCATTAATGCTGTCTCCAAGAAGTTTTTCATCATTCTAAAGGAAGACACAGATACATCTATTTACTGTTGACTTTGCTACTTTTTTAAATTCTGTTGAATTCTAAAAAGTTTCACAGAGGTAGAAAAGACAGAAATCTTGACTGATTCATAGCTGTTACTGTGTTTATCAAAGTGTGTTTTGTGGAGCTTTTCATTGGATAGTAATGTATCATATCAAATAAGGATACTTGTTTCATACTTTGAGAAAACCTGGTTCAATAGGTTTCATTTCTATAGTAATGGCTTCCCAGAAACTTACTACGCTAATATGCATTTGGATCTCCCAAACTTGTTTGATTCTCAAAATATTTTCTTACAGAACTGTTGCAGTACTTGTTTTCAGTGGATCAAGCTTTGGGAAACTTGTTTCTAGGACAGTGTGGGACAGCTGGAACTCTTGGAATCTGAGATGTTGAGGTGGAAGGAGCCCTCAAGTATCTCCTAGGGTGAGAGTAAAAGAGACAGGGGAACGTTTAGGAACTAGCTTTTGGTATTCTGTGCTTTCTCTCCAACATGATCCCAATCTATTCCATTTGCACTTTAAACAGGACCCGGATATTTGGATGAGGGAGTTTCACGATAACTCCCAGAAAAATTCCTCATGTTGCTCTTCTATGAGTGGCATAACAATACAAAACCGTGTGGTATTTATAGCAGAAACCGACTGGCTGTACTTTTTGTAAAATGAATGCCAACAATTTCTGGCAAAGGCAAGTTCTATAGCAAATAGTCTAAACAATGATCAGGTCCAGGGATATAATGTATTTTATTATAGTAACTAAAATAAATCATGAGAAGGTGGTGTTATGGATATATTTTTACACTTTTGTCTGATGCAATTTTGAGAGTCGTGTCACAGCTCTCATGAACTTT
>NW_007726201.1:1017760-1025841 GCF_000696425.1 Galeopterus variegatus
TAAGCAAGTGGCACGTCTCAGTGAAGAGCCACGCCAAACAGAGATGGCTGGCCTGCCTGCTCTAAGCTGGCCGTCTCCGCCCCCACCCGAGAAAATGGAGGCAGCTCTGTTGCAGGCGCCTAGCCTGGTGTGGTAGATGGGAGCCAGGCGGGCGGGGAGCAGTCGGGCTTTGCCCATCAAGTGGGGCTGGACTGGGGGTGACTCACAGTGCTCGCAGAGTTGGGCCGGTCCGGTGCCTTCCACTCCATTTCTGTGTCGTCTCTGCTGACTTACTTGGCCTTTGTTGTCTCGGGCTGCTTGCTCGAACCCGCAGCAGGGCTTGGGCGCCCTCAGGAGTCTTCTTTTGTGTCGGCCCTAAAGCCTCGAACCTGTTGTTACTTGTTTTTCATTGTAGGTTCATTGTTCAAAGATTTATTCTTTTTTTTTTGCTCTTGGAAATGCAAATAGTACTCTGGTATCACAGCGCACACTTCTCAGGGTCACGCTGTCTCCTGGCATGGCCGCTCCAGATCCGTCGCCATCTTAAAAGCCTCCAGAGTCTTCCTTTAAGTGGTATATGGAGTGAATTGTGCACCCCCTCCAAAATTCATATGCTGAAGACCTACCCTCAATATGACTGTATTTGAACATACAGCCTTGAAAGAAATAATTAAGGTTGAATGAAGTCATAAGGATATGGCCATAATCCAACAGGACTTGTGTCATTGTAAGAACAGGAAGAGACACTAGGAATGCACCCGCACAGAGGAAAGGTCATGTGAACACATAGCAAGGAGGCAGCTGTTTGCATGGCAAGGAGAGAGGACCCAGGAGAAACCAAACCTGCCAGCACCCAGATCTTGAACAGTCAGACTCCACAACTGTGAGAAAATAAAAATCTGTCTATAAGTCACCCAGTCTGTGTGGTATTTTGCCATGGCCAGCCCATAATATTTTGTTACAGCTGACTAATATAGCGGGGTTGTCAGCAGAAGGGCTGGATTATTATTATTATTATTATTATTAACATATTTGTTATTACAAATGCTCCCTAAACCCCTACCTCCCTCCAACTCTAGCAACCTTAGGTTTGTTCTCTCCTTCTGAAAGTTCAATGAATTGTGGTTTCTTTCTTTCTCTCAACTCTCTTTCCTTCTTTCTTATCACCCAGTTATAAGTGAGAACATGCAGTATTTTTGAGAAATAGATAGAAGAATCCTCTGAAATATGAAACTAAGGGTGATACGTAATAGCTTAGAGAGCTATCCTTTCACACACATGGCCTGTGTGTTAGGTTTTCTGGATATAAAGAGCAGATATCCATTTCATGGAAATCCAAGAATAGAGGATCTTATAGATGTGGCCCTGTCTTCAGGGAAGCTGTAGAGATCCAGCAACAAGGGCCATGGTCTGTAGTCAACACCAGTGTTACCGAACTTGACGTGGCTGTGTCTTTCCTTTCCACTTTCAATGAATCTTACTTTTTTCTGCTAATCTGCTTATTTGTTTTCCTCTTTTCTTAAGTTCTGCTAAACTTCAGCTGGCAAGTGACCGATTAATGGACCTAATTCTTCCTCAACTTCTGCTTCCATTAATCATTGGACTATTTGTTCCATAATTTAAAAATTTAGAGTTCTTAACAGTTCTGGCTAATCTTTGAGTTGTGGGGAACTGGACAAAAGAATCCTCTGGCCCCATCACCTCTCACCAGAAGTGGGTCTAGCAGAGCCACAGGACCTTGTTACCTAAGTGCTAACAAGTGCTGTGTGTGGGGAGGTGGTCTGAGCCCCAGTCTCTGCATTATTGCCATTTCTGTTGGCATCATCCACATCTCCTAAAGGAAAGGGATGATGGCCCAGGAATACAACTCAGAGTCACTCAAAAATGTAATAATTTGGTTTTACATCAGGATAACACACTACTGTTGCTCAGGTCCATCTCTACCAAAGGCTTCCAGAGGTCAGGTCCTGTGAGTAAATGTATAGGTTTAAAACCCAGATCCAGGGGCCAGCCCCATGGCTTGCTTAGGAGAGTGTGGCGCTCGTAGTGCCCAGGCTGCGGGTTCGGATCCTATATAGGGATGGCCGGTGCGCTCACTGGTTGAGCGTGGTGTGGACCACACCAGGCCGGGGGTTGCAATCCTCTTACTGGTCAAAAAAAAGAAAAAAACCCACATCCAGGAATTATGTCCCATTCCTTACCTGCCTCTACAAGAGGTTGTGAAGGTTGTTCTTCACGAGGTGCTGGTGCATTGTTTGGACATTGGAGATGCTAAAGGGCTGAATATAGCAAATGGATGTGAGCACCGTTAGGCCTTGCAGTCATCACTCTCTTATGAGCATGCTTGTTTGACCACCTGGAGATAGAGCATCATCAAGACCTAATCCCTTGGAGCTGCTGCAGCAGGCTGATTATCTGAACGCATAGGCATCCACTAAGCTTTTCATTATACTTAGGCCATGTTCAGGAGATCGAAAATGCTTTTTGTTCTGCTTAATTGGGAACTGAGTTGGTCATGAAAATAGCCAAGTAAATTAGAACCCGAAGCAGACATATTCAGATTTTCTAAAATTTGTTTAGGTGTAATTGTCGGGGGCGTGGTTAGATGGGATACCTATACCTTGTTGTCAAGGGTGAGTCATGTGCACATATAGCAGTCAGTTTCACCCAAGTGTTCTCCAGGTGTCCTGAAGAGGGTTTATTTTCACCAGGAGGAGGTCATTTCTTATAGGACCTTATTCAAGAGAACTACAACATTCGACACACTCACATAATACTACACTGCACTGTTCTGATGTGCCCAGGGATGATGGACTAGTGGAATAAAATCTAGTTCCATCTGCAGGGTTGAGTCACGGCCAGTATGTGTGAGGAAAGAGCAGGAGTTAGGAGAAATGGGGACCAGATGGAATCTTTTTTGAGTTATCTGTGCAAGGGGATGCTCAACGGAAGAGAGAACAGAATCAGAATTCAAAAATGGAGATAGAGATTAGGAGCAGGTATTGTAAACGAGCTGGAAGATCTGGGCAGCAGAGGGCTTGGGAATGAGCCATGGTTACTAGTGGGCAAGACAAGTCCAGTGCCCAATAAAAGGGTGAAGCAGTAACCTTCTGGAGCTGAAAATGTGAAAGTAAAGGTGTTTCTGGAGCACTTTACATATTTACACCAGTAATGCTGGGCCATGGGCAGGTAATTAAAGGTATGTAGCTGAAAAAAACAACAGCCATTTCACTGTTTGTGAAATCCTGTTAAATTTATAGTTAGCTACATAATTGAGCTCTTATTTCATATCTTAGCTTGTAAGCATTGGTTTTATACCCTTACAACTTATACTACAATCCACTAAGAACATAGTGGGTTGTGCAAGGAATGCTTCTGAGTGATTGGATAGAGTCCCTTATTTAGAGAGATTTCCATGTGATGGAACCACTGTCTACTTATTTAATGTTTGCAAATATTTTTCCAAGTGAGTATTCAATCTGTTTATCATATACATCCACATTCTGTGTCTTATGCATATTTTCTTGCCTGCTTCGTAATCCAAATTAATTTCCCACTCTCATTTGCTACCCCAAGTGGGACAATAGGTGATATTTCTGGTACTGAATTACACATTGGTACATGTGCCTGGACTCAGAGATGGACAGAGAAATGTGAAGACAGCAGCAGAAGGGAGCTATTTAATTTAGGCTTGTTGTCATAGCACAACTGGGCATCAGGAAATAATAGGAAAGAGGAGAGGAACGGATTTAGGGTGAATTTCTTTATCGTATTGTATTTTTGAAAGATTGGCTCAGAAATTTCACTTTAGCCATTAGCCACCTTGCAGCCAGTACTCAGACCATTTATCAGTCTACGAAAAAGGAGATCCTGGTGATTCAAACCCTGAATAATTGTGGAGAACCTGAAGAGAGGCAGGGAAGAGTTCACCCATAATTATGAGAGAGTTTGTTTTCTGTCCTGTCCTTCCTATGACAGTAAGAGCACATCCACATTCCTAGCGTCAGGGCCTCCCCAATCCAGTTTTTGAAAGGCCCTAAAATTCTCTCCTAATTTTTGGATTATATGCCATCATAAACTCAGTTAAAGCCTAATTTCGCTTATATAGGCTTAGGGAAAAAAAAAAAAAAAGAACTGTGTGATTGCAACTAATCTTTATGATTTCTGGCAAGTTGTTCCTTTTGAAGGACCGATTGATTATCAGACCAGAGTTGATTATTCTTAAGCCTGTGATGGCTAACAGAGGAGGTGGAACAGTTATTCCCAAACTCTAAAAACTGGCTTTCCATGGTTCTAAGAACAGAGCAGGAATTAATCTTTGGGGGAGATGCTTTCTTAGTTCCACGAAGGGTTCTTTTGGAGAGCTCTCTTATAGTAGCCATGAACCTCTAAGTGATGAACTTGACTTCGACTGTTCTTGATATTGGTGAAAAAATCCAAAGGCCAGTACTTTAGAGTGGGATATTGGCTTTTGTTAAACAAGTCAAAGGAGGGTCTCATGGTTCTTGGAAGAGATTATTTTTTTTTTAATGAAGGGATTTGGTATATTTTTTGGTGGGCCTGTTGACAGGAGTTTGAGGGTTCTGGGACTCAGGGAAAGGAAAATATGGGAGAGGACTTGTCTCTGTGGTAGAAAGCAGATAGATCCCGAAAACATGGTGGCAGGCTGGGAGACCAGGGAGAAGAATGATCAGTGGGGTCTCTTTGTGACAGAATTGTAGATTGGCTAAAGGGAGAATTAAATAATTTGAGGAAAAAAAAAATTCTTAAGACAATGAACTAGTCTGTAACCTGATCTTTTGTCGCACAATCCTTCTCTGCATATCAGAAGGTAACCAGTGTACTTTGATACTAACTGTATCAGTTAGGGTTCTCCAGAGAAACAGAACTGATTCATGCACAAACATACAACTCAAATAAAGAGATTTATTTTAAGGAATTGGCTCATGTGATTGTGGAGGCTGGCAAGTGTGAAATCTGTAGGGCAGGCCAGCAGGCTGGCAAGTCAGCAGTTGACACTGCAGTCTAGAGGCAGAATTTCTTCTCTCAGAAACTTCAGTTTTTGCCCTTAAGACCTTCCATCTGATTGGGTGTGGCCCATCCACATTACTAGAATAATTTCCTTTTATTAAAGTCAACTGATTCTATATATTAACCACACCTACAGTAACACCTAGGTTAGTGCTTGATTAAATAATCAGGTACTATAGCCTAGTCAAGTTGATGTGTAAAACTAACCATCACAAGCATTAATATCCGTGTTCAAATAGTTTATAGTTGTGGTAATTTTATGGCCTTCAGTTATATTCCCGAACTTTACAGCCAGATCTTTCTATCTACTTTCCTCTTGCATGTTCTATTCCTATATTTTAAGTACTTTCATTGAATAATGTTTTCTATTTTGCATTTAAAATCCTTCTTGTTGTTGAAAATATTACCCAATATTCACTAGCACTTTAGGTCTGTTTCTTTAGGAAATAGTCTACAATAATTCCTAGCCCTGACATTTTCCTAAATTTAAACTGATAGCTTAGTCTGAGCCCATTATTTATTTATTCATTTAATCCTTCATTTATCAACAATGATGTTTAGTGCCGACTGTGTATGAGCACACTATCCTGTATGTCCTGCTGCATATATAAGGTTGACTAAGACATTTTTACATTCTTTTTATTCCCTACATTACTATTTAGCTGACCACAGAGAAACATATTTACTACTATTCTTCTCACTTTCAAAGACTTTTAAATCTTCCTGCACTTTATCCCCACTGACTGGGTTTTCTATAGCCTGAAAGATATCAGAGCTGTCTTGAAGCATGGGGATTTCATTAGATACTCTCTCATCTATATCATTTATAAACATGCCTTGGCTTTGATCCTTAGGAATTTTCTGTACTTAAATACATCAATCTAAAGAAGAACTTATTTATCCCCACCCTTTATAATTTGTTAGCTTCCTTCCTTAAATGTTCCTTCAAGCCTATTGTGACTTTTTAAAAGTTTTTACTGATGTATAACATACATAAAGAAAACGATGAATTTTCCCAATGTGAACACACTCATGTAACCACCCCCCGAAATTAAGAAATAGTTATCAGCACTCCTCCAAGTTTTCTTCATTGCCCCATTCTCACTGAAAACTCCTGATAGCAAACAGAAAATTTTTGACATTATAATTGATAAGTTTTACCTTTTTAAAATTATATATAAATGGAATTATTTTGTACATGCTGTTTTCAGTCTGGTTTCTTTCTCTTAACACTACTTCTGAGAGACGTAATATTGCTCCACCCATGTTCTTTGGAGAAGAAACAGTTGGTTCATCCTCAAGGCCGTACAGTAGAAGTTCGTATCCATGGGCTCCACATCCTTGGATTCAGCCCAAGGATAGAAGATAGTAAAAAAATAAATAAATAAAAACAACAAAACAACAATAAAAAATACAAATAAAAAAACCAATACAATTTAACAACTATTTACATAGCACTTCCATTGTATTAAGTGTTATAAGTAATCTAGAGACGATTTAAAGTATACAGGAGGATGTGCATAGGTTATATGCAAATACTATGCCATTTTATATAAAGGACTTGAGCATCCTCAGATTTTGATATGCTTGGGAGGTCCTGGAACCAATCCTCATGGATACCAAAGGACAACTCTGTAGTATTACACTGCGTATACATACATGATTTATTTGTCCATTCTACTTTAACGGGCCTTTGGGTTGTTCTCCTTTTGGCTATTTTGGCTATTCAGTGCTACTATGGACATTTGAACATGTCTTTTGATGCATTTCCATATGCATTTCTGTTGGATATATATATATACGAGTGGAATTGTTGAGTCATAGGTTATGTGCAATGTTCAGCTTTAGCAGATATTGGTAAATGATTTTCCAAAGCAATACACTAATTCATGAGCATTTCTCTTGTCCTGTATTCTCAACAGCACTTCTAGAAGATTTATTGCTTTTATTTTATATTTAAATCTACCGTTGTTTTTATTTTATATATTTAAATCTACCATCTTCACAGAACTTTTCACATATATACAATGTGAGATTGGGGTCAATTTTTTTTTTTTTCCATATTGACATCCAGTTGATCCAAGTATATTTATTGAAAAAACCATTTTTTCCCCATTGTCTTCAATATAATCTTTGTCAAATCAAATGACCAAATATGTATGGGTCTGATTCTGGACTCTTTATTATGTTCCATTGGTCTATTTATATTTCTTTGGGCCAATACCACAATCTTACTAGCTATAGTTTTATAAGAAAATTTGATATATATTAATATAAATCCTTCAGTTTTATTTTCGGTCTCAAGACTTTTTTCACTACTCTTAGTCTTTTGTTCATCCATACACCTTTTCAAATCAGATTATCAAGCTACACATGCACACACAATACATACACACACTATTAGGAGTTTTTTTGAGATTACAATGACTCTATAAATCAATTTTGAAAGAATTGACAGTTTTTCAGTATTGAGTCTTTCCAGTCTTTGAACTTAGTATATCTTGTCAATTATTTAGATTTTTGTTAATTTCTCTTGATAGTTCTACTTATTTTATTTCTGCTGAAAGGAAATATAATTAATTTTTGTATGTTGACATTGTATTAAGGATTTTAGTAAATTCAATTGTCAATTCTGTTTATATGTAGACTCTTCTGAAATTTTTTGTTGTTTATAAATAGTTATAGATTTATTTCTTTCTTTCCATTTCTTATATCTTGTTTTTTCTTGCCTTATTGACTGCTGAGATTTTCAGTAAAATGTCTAGAAGAATTGGTGACAGCAAGCATCTTCATCTTATTTCCAATATTGTATGTTTTTGATGAAAGGATGATAAAGTTTTTTTCCTTTGTTCTTCACTAAAATTTGTTAACTACACTGATTTTTTATTATTTATTATTTATTTTGCTTTATCAATATACAATGTAGTTGATTTTTGTGTCCCTTTACCAATGCCTCCTTCCCCCCTCCCATGACCCCCCCCCACAACATCATATCTGTTCACTTGTCTTCACAAGTTCAAGGAATACACACTAATTTTTAAAGTGCAAATTAATCTTATATCTCTGAAATA
>NW_007726201.1:1026220-1046074 GCF_000696425.1 Galeopterus variegatus
AAAAAAAAAAAAAAAAAAAAAAAAAAAATCTCACTGGATTGAATTTGCTATTATTTTGTTTAGATTTTTTGCATTTGTATTTATTATTGTATTATATATGTATTTATTATTGAAAGGTCTGTAATTTTTCTTTCTTGTAATGTTCTTGTCAGATTTTTCTATGAAGGTTATTCTGGGCTGATAAAATGATTAGGTAAGTGTCATCTCTTTTGGAAGTGTTTGTGTAAGTCTGGAATTATTTTACTTTTAAATGTTTGAGAAAATTCACCAGCAAAGACTGGGGTTTCTTTGGGAGGTCTTTAATTGGTGATTTAATTTCACTTTTAAAATATAGACAATTATTATTTTGTATTTCTTCCTGTATCATTTTTGGTAAGTGTATTTTTCTGGAATTTTGACCATTTCATCCAAATTATTCAATTTATTGACATGCAATAGTTCAGAATCTTATTTACATGTTTATAAATATTCTAGAATCTAGTAGCAGTATCCTTTTTTGGGGTCTCTGACATAAATAAATCGTGTGTTCTCTTTTTTTCTTGATCAGTCTTATTAGGAGGTTTATAATTTTTAATCACCTCAAGGAATCACAAATTAGTTTTGTTGATTTTTCTGCATTTTATATTTATATTTATATTAATATCTGCTTTTGCCTTGGGTTTAACTTACTGTTCTTTTTTAGAGTTGTGTACTTAATTTATTTTTTTTATTTTTTATTTTTTATTTTTTTGTCCTTTTTGTGACCGGTAAGGGGATCGCAACCCTTGGGTTGGTGTCACCAGCACCGCGCTCAGCCAGTGAGTGCACAGGCCATCCCTATATAGGATCCGAACCCGCGGCGGGAGTGCCACTGCGCTCCCAGTGCCGCACTCTCCCGAGTGCGCCATGGGGTTGGCCCGTGTACTTGATTTATTAATTTCAGCCTCTCTGCCTTTAGAAAATATACATTTTAAGGCTATAAATTTTTCTCTAAGCATAGCTTTAGCCTCATCCCAAGTTAATTCAGTTCAGATAATTTTTAAATTTCTATTGTGATTTCTTCTTTGACCATGAGTTACACAGAAGTACATTGTCTGAATTTATAAATACTTGGGGAATGTTATAGTTATCTTTTTTTTGCCATTGATTTCTAGCTTTATTTCATTCTTTCTTTCTTTTTCTTCTAAGGTAACAATTACAGTTTCCACATTCCTGCCCCCTGCCCCACCCAGTATCCCAGATGTCTGTGTCTCTTTCAGTGTTTTCTGTATTTTCTACTCTTTTTGTTTTACATGCTACTGACCTATCTTCCAATTCATTAATTCCATCTTTAGCTGAGTCCTATACTTTTAAATCCATCTATTGAATTTTTATTTTCAATTACTATGTTTTCCAGTTCCAGAGTTTTCATTAGATTATTTTTTATTGATTCTAGTTCTTGGTGAAAGTATCAATTTTATTTTTTATTTTCTTGAGCAAATTAATCAGTTATTTAAAAGTCCTTTTTTGATAATATTTGGGTCATCTATGGTTCTATTTTTACTGTCTGTCTTTTTCTCCCCTTAATCCTATTTTGTGGCATGCTTGGTAATTTTTGATGAAATGCTGAATATTTTTCATGAAAACTTTTGAATATTGAATGCATTCTTTCTTCAGGGCACATTTGTCCTATACTCTGGCAGACGGCAGAATTGTGAACCAATCATCTCAACCCAGTCAGAAACAGAGGTAATTCAAGGTATATTTTAGCCTTTCTAAGGCTTGTTTGCCTCAGATTCACTCTACTTCTAGGATAGAACAGCTAAGAGCCCAAGGTCTTTACTGGGGTCCTTTCTCATTTATTGGGTGTTGATTTCCTATTTTTGTCTCCTGTACATTGTGACATTTCCAAAAGTTTCAGTCTGCTATTCAATTGCTTTCTTTTTGGCTTCTTAGCTTCTTGTCTTTTCCATTTTAATCAGCAATGCCTGGAGGATGGAGGTTGTCAGACAAGAGCCTGACAACAGATGGGTGCAGGAAAGACCTTCTGGTTGTGTCACTCTGGATAAGTCCCTACCCTCAGTGACCCTCAGTGTCATCATGTGTAAAATGGAGAGGATAGACCCTGCTGTGCTTATCTCATGGGATTTTTGTGAAGCTTGAAAGAGATAGTGTGCACAAATACTGTCTCAAAACTATATGTAGATAAGTGACAGCAGTTTCTTTGACTCAGATATTTAAAGTTTCAAGTGACTTCTGAGCTCTGTACCCTTGATTAGAACTTGTTTATTTGTCTGTTGCATATCAGAGTGTACTAGATTACTGCAATTATTACAATTAAATCCAAGCTAAGCAAAGCTTCATTCTTCCTGCTGCCTGCTGTCTTATTACTCCTGATCCCCCCTGATAACAACAAACAGTCCCTGTGTGTAATCTTTTTAACCCCTTCTTAGCCTTATTTTACATCCCTATGTGTCTCTGCTAGCCAGCTAGTTTTTTCTCCTCCTCCTGTTTGGATTAAACAGGTTAAACTGCATGGTCTTCTTTGGAACCCAGTTAAGACATGATTCTTAGCCCCAGCTAATAGTACCCAATTATATTCAGATGGTAAAGTCTTTCTTTACTGTTTCCCCCCTAACCTGAAAGAGCACAAACACAGAACAGAGAGCACGTTTCGACATTTTTATCACCTACTCTGTTTTCTTTTTCTTCTTGTTTAAGCATGACTTTGCTTATACAAGACTAGCTTTTTTTCTCCTGCTCCCTAGATGATTTTGGCCCGTTTTCAACCCTCATTCTTTCTGTGGCATTGGGAGTAGTTAGTCATTTGTGCATCGGTGAGAAGAGGGATTTAGTGAATAGGAAGACCATAGACTTTCCTCTTTTGGTCCTTCCTTCCTTGACAAAGTAAATCCCACTGAAAAACAGCATTAATAGAGCATGACAGTTTGAAGAATAGAGCCCTAACTGTTGACATTTCTGTTGTCAAGCTAGGTATTATGCTGTGATAAAAAAAGACACATTTTTAAAAAAGACAATCTCCATGGCATTAGGTTTATTAGTGCAATATTATTGTCATTGTCCTTGACTCCCCAATACACTTAAGGGCCTATCAATATTTCTATTAAAAATCCCATTTGCTGTCATTTAAAAGTAGCCTGGCTATGTCAGATCATTTAAACTGAAATTATAGATCAGTTATTTTTAGGTTTATTATTGAACGTCAAGGGTGGTTAAATGCACCAAATTGGTAGAGATTGAATAGTCTCTGTTCTGGAAGAAAATGGTCAGTGTAAAGGTAGGGTATTGTGCAGGTCTTAGGAAGAAGATGAGACATTTAACTCTAACATGAATCACTGTTAGTTATCCATGTGTATCAATGAAAGAATAGAGTTCTTCAAGATTGGGGTTGGAAATGACCCCAAATAACCTTAGTTCTTTATTCAAGAGGTGTGAGATATGATTAATGACTAGTTACAATAAAAGGAGTCAGCACCCTCTGGCCTCAGGAAAGATGTGGCATGTTTTGAGCACTCAGAGTATGCCATGTCATGTTAGGTAATTACCACAATATCCTGACAAGTTAGGCCTATAGTATTTTACGGACGAGGAAACTAAGATTCACGGAAGTTAAAAACCTTTCCAAGTTAAGTACTAATGAGTTGCTAAGTTTAGAGCTCTTGGACTCCACAGCCCTTAATTTAATTGTGTACCACTGACACACACAAGGTGATTTTTTTCAGTGAAATCTACTAACATCTGGCCATGATTTCTCTATTCTGTGTGACAATTGGGAGAGAATGTCCATGTTGAAAGTTGCTTTCTTCTTCTGCCTGAAACTGCCATCAATATGTGGATTATGCCTCATCTTTTTTAAGATTCTATGGATCTAAACTGGCAAAATTTAAAGTTGGTTTAGGTTTTCTTTTTTTTAATTCATTTATTAATTTGTTTAATGTTAAGGAATTTCTTTTTTTTTTATTGAAACATAGTTGATTGTGCATATCTGTGAGGTAGAACATTGAATATCAATACCTGTGTGGAATATGGATGCTCAGATCAGGATAATTAGTATATTCATTATTACACGATGTAATCATTTTTTGTGTCCCTTTACCAGTTTCTTGCTAACTCCCCCATCCCCCTTTCCCACCTCTGGTGGCCTCAATTCTGTTTTCTACTTTTGAAAGTTCAACAAATTATTGTGATTGTTGTTATCTTTCTTTCTTTTTAAAATTTATTTGTTTATTTTTTTAGCTCCCACTTATGAGTGAGAAAATGTGGTATTTCTCTTTCTGTGCCGGGTTTATTTCACTTAACATAATTTTCTCTAAGTTCATCCATGTTGCTGCAAATGGCAGAAATTCATTCTTTTTTATGATGGAGTAGTATTCTGTTGTATGTGTATCAATCACATTCATCAATTTAGCTGAAATGCTTTATTTATTACCACTAGCAATGTATACATGTCACTTTCCCCATATTGCACCTAAAATAGATGTTAATTCTTTTTTTACATTTTTACCAGTCTGATTCTTTTGCAGTGATGTCTCTTGTTAAAACATTAACCTCACCACTAGGGAATTTCTGTATCTTTTCAGTCTATTTTGTAGGTCGTTTAGATTGCTGCTCTATAAATTGTCTGTTTACATCCTTTATCTTATGTTTCCCTGATGAGGTTATTTATCTTTTTAAAAATTTTGGTTGTATTTTAAAAATTGTTAAAAAATAGATTGGCTTCTTTGGATATATGTTAATTAAGCACAGATATGCTGGGTATCACTAAATCAAACCATACACTGGAGTGGCAGATCTTGAGAAAATTTGTTCTGGAGATCCTTGTAGATCTTTCCCTAACATCTTCTCTTCTCAAAAAGTGGTATTCTGAGCATTGAGATACGCTTTTTTTCTCTCTTTCTAAAAACTACAAGATGGGCATGCTATAGTGTCTCCTGCATAGGTTTTTAAAAGTCGGTTGTGGAAGATATGTATGCACAGGGATTATAGCTTTAAGCATCAGCTGTGATGAAACTGGCACAATCCCTATTCAAGTCGATGATATTACTTGCTTCTTCACAGTGAAACTATTTGAAGCCAATTGAATGGAATTCAAATTAGTATTTTTTTCCATTGAAAAACATGTTTCTTCATTGAAGACTACTTTCTCGCTAAATTGGATGTTTTACCTTTGAGCTATTCAAATGTTTTGGTTTTTATCTTGTAAATAAAAGAAATTTCTTTTAGTATTCCAACACTGGAAAAAAACTTAACGCTTGCTTTAAAAAAAAAATAGAATCTTCAGGCTGAAAGCAAATAGGGTTCATTTCAGAGACTACTACTGGAGATGGATGGTTTTATCCATATGGAAATAATATAAAGTTTGCTACCATTATATTTTAATATAGCATTATATTTGTATTATAAAAGTATTTTAAGTTTTAACACAAGAATCTGATACTGAAGAGCTATTTTTTTTCTTGTTCTAGGTTCAAATATGTTACAGACTTGATTTTCTTCATGTGGATTTTGTAGTTTCTCAGAAAATAAAGATCAGATTTAAGTTTCCCCTTTTGCATAGGGCCATTTGAGCTATAATTCCATAGCATGAATTCTTGTCCTTTTCAGGGTGTTTATTAAAGCCTTGAATAACAACAGCAACAACAAAAACAACAAAATTAAAAAAGATATTTGATATACTGAAAGCCTGCTGTTTCCCAGGTACTATCTTAAGCATTTTACATGGATTATCGCATTTAATCCTCATATGGCATACAGATACTTTTTTATCACTAATTTTACAGGACACTCAAGCTTTAATGAGCTTAAGTAACTTGCCCAATGTCACACAACTGGTAAGTGTTAGTGTTCTGGGTTTTTTAATTCAGGTACAATAAACAATCAGGGTAAGTTTTATTGTAAATAGTGGTAAATTTAAATTTTCATCAAATTATCCTCTTGGTAACTTTGTTAATAATATGAGCTTTTCATCACCTATTTTACCTTATATTGAGGCTGCAGAAAAACTTATAGTAGGAGAAGAAACAACAGCTCTGCCATTTCCTCTTTGTTCACTTATTTTATTTTCTTCAATTCTTGATTTCTTTGCAGTAAACATTTTAACTGTCCTCATGTTTTGAATGTTAATTTAGTTAGTAATAAATAATATTCATAAGTATGCAAATCCAAACCTAGCAACCTGCCTAAAATTTATCCTAATTGCTGAAAGCAGACCCATGAGTGAGGACCCAGCAGACCTGCAAGGGAGCACGCCCTCTCTTTCCTCCATATACCCCCAGGACTCAATGTGATGTGCAGTTGTCCGGTCCCATAGGCACTGAAGGACAGAGCCAGTGGGAATCAGTTGGTTAAATACTATTTCTCAGGCTGGCCCAGTGGCGCACAGCTACAGTGCGCTGCTTGGGAGCACGGTGTCACTCCCGCCGAGGGTTCGGATCCCACATACAGACCAGTTCCCACTCAATGGCTGAGCGAGGTGTGGGCCCAGCACCGAGGGTTGCGATCCCGTTGCCGGTCCTGGTCTGGTTTGGGCGCGACACTGAGGGTTGCGATCTGTTGCCGGACACGAAAAAAGACAAAAAGGAAAAAAAAATACTATTTCTCTTTTTTTCTTTAATTATGTGAAATATAACATATACGCAGAAAAGTGCATAAAATAGAAACATAAAATTAATGAATAATTACAAAGCAAAATCTGTGTAACGAACACTGTGGTCAAAAAATAGAACAATGCCAGCTCTCCAGAATCCCTCTTAGATCACAACCTCCCCTGTCTTCCTAGAGGTAATCACTATCCTTACTTTCACGGTTATTTATTCTTTGCTTTTCTCTTTAGTTTTATCACTTACGTATGCATCTATAATCAATGTGGTTAGTTTAGTCTTTTTTTGAACCTTATATAGAAGGAATCATATACTATGAATTCTTGCTTAAATGAAGCTTGTTATGTGTCTTGTTTATTTCCATTAACATGAAGGTTGTAAAATCCATGTTGTATGTGTAGCTGAACTTTTTCATCATTAGCATGTGATACTTGGAAGGCAGAAATAAAGCAGCAACTATTATTATTTGAAAGTCTTCATGGTGATGAAGATATGATGACAGACATGCAAAGAGATGTTCAGTGGATTCTAGCTTGTCCATACTCTTCTTCTCTTTGCCCACCTCTTCTTCTTGACTATTAGCTCTGTTAACCAAGACACACACCCTGGCTGTGGACTCAGAGAAGTTGTAGCTACCCAGAGCCAGCAGCTTCCTAGATATACCTTCCTGAGCTGGCCCTTCCTCCTTCCACTTCACCTTGGCTCTTAAGATTGCCTGGTTAGTGACTCCTTCTCTGATCCTCCAACTCCCCCTTCTGGACCTTTATTTCCCTAGTTTGTCGCATGATTGTATAAGGTCAAATTCCTATAAAAAATCACCTTTCCCTGTCAGGGTTCCCTGACCCACATGCCTTTCAACAATTTATGGTCATTCGGGTTGTTTCCTGTTTGGGGCCATTAGGAACAATGTTGTATCCTTAACTATTTTATCCAGGCAAAGACAGATCCAGGACTTTTGGCTGAAGCTTACACAGTTGGGGGTACTCCCTTTGAAACACATACACAGAAACACAGGCACACATCAAAATTGTGAATATGAAATCAAGTAAAAGGCCTTGGAGGAAATCCATGCCAGTGAGCAGCCCTGAAGCTTAAATTTGGCTAACTTCATTGTAAATCTGCTATTTCTCTTGGGTATACAACCAGGCGTTAAATTGCTTGATTTTGAGATATGCATATATTCACCTTTAGTGGATAAGGCCATTGGTATTCCAAAGTGGTTGTACCGTTTTGCACTCCGACTAACAGTGCATGGATTTCTGTTTTTCCACATTCTTGCGAACACTTGGTTTTTGCTGGTCTAGTGGGTATGTATTGGTATCTCACTGTGATAGTTCAATGATCACAAATGAGGTCATGCAACTTTGTGTATTGCCTTAGTTTGGGTCCCCCGCAAAAAGCAGAGCTTGAGTTAAAAGCTTATTTCTATTGCTTTAGTTGGGGGTGTCATCTAAGGAAACAGCATTCAGGGGCCAGGTGTGTGAGAGAGAAAAGGAGGAATGATTAATTCAAGGATGTGTTTTAAATTAGCTGCCTCTGCTATCAAGTGCAATGACTGCTCCATCTTGTGGGACTATCTTCTGAGAGACGGTATAAAGGACTGTTCCTCCTGAAAATCTGTGGGTGATAGTGTTGGGAAAGCAAATCAGGAAGAAGGGAGAAGAATTCATTCATTGGCCTCAATTTCCCATTGGTCAAAGATTCATCCCATGGACAAAGATTCTCCCATGGGACATTGATCCACATGGGTGTCCGGTGGTCCTAACTATCAAATGAGAAGTTCCTGGAAAAGGAGATGAGAGGTGCTTGGCGTGAGTTTGAGGTTAAGTGTATTGGGTTGTATTTGCATTAAGTCAGTCAGAGTTCCTTCAGAGTTGGTAGCCTTGGCGATGGCTGAGGCTGGGACAAGTGGCCAGATGCAGTGGAGACAGTTAAGGCCAAGAAGATCTGACATGGCGCATATGAGGTATACATATGTTTCCTAGCCGTGTGGATTTCTTCATTTGTGAAATACCTGTTCAAAATTTTTGTCTGTTTTTCTGTTAAATTCAGTTAAGGCCAAGAAGATCTGACATGGCGCATATGAGGTATACATATGTTTCCTAGCTGTGTGGATTTCTTCATTTGTGAAATACCTGTTCAAAATTTTTGTCTGTTTTTCTGTTAAATTATCTGTCATTTATTTGTTAAAATCTTCATATATGATGAGGACTAGTCTTTGAGGTAGATGTGTTAAAAATAACTTTTTCTAATCTCTAGGTTGTCTTTAACTTTTTATGATGTCTTTTCATGAAGAAAAGTTCTAACTTTTATTTTAATCAAATGTATTGATCTTTTTCTTTCAGGTTATTGGTTTTTGATGTCTTATTTGAGAAATATTCCCAAACTCTGAGGATATAAGGATATTCACTTATATTACCTTCTAAAATAATAAGCTCTGTTCACACTTACGATTGATTTTTGTGCTCACTGTGAGGTATAGATCCCCATATGGATATCCAATGTTACCGGCACATTTTGTCTAAGAAAATGTTATTTCCCAATGCTGTGAAGTACCATCTTTGTCATAAATCAAGTCCCCATTAATGTATAGGAATATTTCGATTGATTTTTGTGCTCACTGTGAGGTATAGATCCCCATATGGATATCCAATGTTACCAGCACATTTTGTCTAAGAAAATGTTATTTTCCAATGCTGTGAAGTACCATCTTTGTCATAAATCAAGTCCCCATTAATGTATAGGAATATTTCTTTGTTCTTCCAGTGCCAACAACATATTAATTACTGTATCTTTTAATAACTTTTGATATCTGGCAGGGCATGTATGTCTTCCCACCTTTTATGTCTTCTGGAGTATTTTGACTATTATTTTATTTGTAAATTTCCATATAAATATTAGAATTAGATTGTTAAGTTCCACAAGAAATCTGTTGGGATTTTAACTGGGATTGCTTTGAATTTATTCACTTGGGAGAACTGACAAATTTACAGTATTGCAATATATAAATATTGAATATTTCTCTCCATTCATTTAGGTCTTCTTAAACATTTTTCAATATACTTTATTATTTTTCCTTTCCTAAGGAGAAGGGAAATTTTTCCCTAAAAGGAAAGAGGAATTTTTGGAATCTTTCATTACATTTATTCTTAAGTATCTCATATTTTTGATAATATTTTAAATGTTATTTTAAATTTTATTTCATATTCTGTTTCTGATATATAGAAACATAATTTATTTTTTATACTGACCTTATATCCTAACAAATTGTTAAGCTCTCTAATTAATGCTCAAATTTATATGCGTAGGTTTTTGGGTTAACACAATTATATCATTTGCTAATATTAGCTTTTTTCCCCCTTATGTAATGGGTGGGACTTCCAGACCAATGCTGAAAAGAAAAGATGTTCAAATTTATCAAATGCTTCTTCTGTGTCTATTGAGATGGTCACATGTCAATGTGGTAAATTATATTGATTTATTTTCTAAGATTAAACATTCCTTATATTTCTTGGATGAACTTAACTTAGTCATGGTATATTATCCTTTTTGTATATTGCTATGTTCAATTTGCTTTTATTTTATTTTGCTATTTAGAATCTAGATTCATGACTGAGGTTGTCTTTTAATTTTTCTTTTTGTTTACTTTGTCAGATTTTGGTAGCAAGATTATGTTAGTCTCTTAAAATGAGTTAGAGAGTGATTTTTCTTTTTCTATCTCTGAAATAAATTATGTAAGTTTAGAATTATTTTTTCCTTAAATGTTTCATATATCTTGATGGAGAATTCATTTGGGCTTGGAGTTTTATTTTCAGAAAAGTGACTTTGATTTAATAATTTCATAAATATAGATCAGGATGATATTTTAAATCTTGTTGTTAACATGAGATAAGAAATAGGCATAAGACAACTACAGTGGACACTTGATTGGTGAAATTGATGCCAGTTGTAAATAGATAATCTGACTCTAATAAGTGTTTATGAGATGAATATCAGTCCTGTTATCAAACTGCTCAAGGTTTCTGTTTCTTTTTGTGTAAGTTTTAGTAAGTTATATTTTTCTAGGTATTTGTGCATTTTGTTTAAATTTTATGCCAGTTAACTGGCATAAACTTATCTAAAATTGCTTATATTAACATTTTATTAGGAAAAGGAAAATATTGAAAATATTTAAAGAGGTGTATGTTTTCTCGATGGTGCTAAAAAGTAAAATCTCTATAATAAAAAGCCAGCGTTTAAGGCACGTGAAACGTTCTGTACCATTTGTGAAAGTTGCATGTACTTTCCAGAATATTTTTATTTTGTTTTCTTCGTATCCATATCAGTTGAAACAGCATTTTCTAAAATGCAGAGGTGCTCAGTTTATGCCCATGTTAAAACATAACTTAATCCCCAAAGTACAACGGTGTTAGTGTTAGCTAAGTGTGGCCTGGAGATTCCTACAGTCCTTGAGACTCTTTCAGGGGATCCGAAAGATCAAACTGCTTTTATAATAATACTAAAACATTGTTTATGTTTTTCACTCTCATTGTCTCATGAATGTACACTGGAATTTTCCAGTGTCTTGTGATATTACAACAGACTGAATGCAGAAACAAGAATTCAGCTGTATTTTACTAAGCCAGACAGTAAGATTTGCAGAAATAG
Organism: Galeopterus variegatus; assembly: GCF_000696425.1. NCBI lineage: Eukaryota > Metazoa > Chordata > Mammalia > Dermoptera > Cynocephalidae > Galeopterus > Galeopterus variegatus. The sequence continues at coordinate 1,037,446 of NW_007726201.1, forward strand.
ACAACTAAATTTTTCTCACTTATTTGTTTTTGGAAAAGAGTTATTTTTCTATTAAAATACTTATGTTATCATGTAACTGGCTTATTATCATCTTATACAGATTAATTAAATGCATCTTTAAACATTTCTCATTTTTAATTTGTAATATGCTAAATATTAATAAATATAACTCATAATCAGAAGCTCTTTGGGGTCTTCAATAATTTTTAAGAGTAGAAGGGAATTCTGAGACCAAAACATTTGAGAATCAGTCGTTTACAAAATAAAATCCATGTTCTTTAGCAAAGTACACAAGGTCCTGCTTGCTCTGGTTCTATTAACCTTCCACTACTCCTTCACTAGAACCTGTACAGAAATATCTGCAATTTCTCTGAGTCTTTGCTCTTGTTTGCTCATTTGACCAGGATACCTTCTCATCCCTGTCTTTTTTGTAGACTGTTATTCATCTTTTCAAGAACTTGCTCAGAAGTTTTCTCTGTGGAACCTTCCATGAGCTCAACAACCCTTCCCACCCCCACTCACATGCTTTCTTCTTTCATCATTCGTATCTTGTACATGTCTCTATTGAGTGCTGCATCATACTGAAATTTCAAACACTTTTTGTATTATGGAGTTTGCTTTAAGAGAATTTGGAATGTAAAGCCCATTCTTTCTGGACTTTTCATCAATCTGTGTGAGCTACGGTTGGAATAGAGTGATTGGCACTGATGCTCATTATCCTGTTATCACCACATGGCACTCATTTCTTAGAGCTTTGGATTCCCACCGTGTGTTTACCCTGTTGCAAGATACTAACATGGGTATTTTGGCTTCATGTAAAGTCAGGAAAGGACTGTTATACTACCAGGGAGCAGAGTAGATATAGTATGTGCTCAATAAATCTTAAATAAATGAGTGCGTGGATGGGTAGAAAAATGAATAAAAGTAAGGAGAAATAAATGAGAAATTTAATTTTTCTTTATGGAAACAACAGCTTTGGACATTAATTTTTTAAACTGTGTGGTGTACATTAGATACATAGTAACTGAAAAGGCAGTCACTTACAAATCACAGGGAACTCTGAAGAATTTTTAACTCAAAATTTTTGGTTGTTTCCAAAGGGCTTGAGGAAATTAAGGAGCTCAAATTCCTCCCTGGGGTCAGAATTGCTTTATTGGGTGTTTTTGTTTGTTTGTTTTGTTTTTAGTAGAATGTGTTGTTTATGAAAGTAGAATTATTTTGCAAAAGAGTATTTGAAAACATTTACATCGTGTTTTATTCATCCTTTGATGTTAACATTGATTTAGGAAATTTTCCTTCAAGAAGCCCATAAGCTTTTATGGGTCTTATTCAATGGGTATTAGCCTCACAGGTCCCAATGCAACAAAGGTGGTCAGAATGCACAAGAAACACTACTGTTGGCATCTCCTGAAATGTCATCTAAAGTAATTAAGCATGTGGATTGCTAGAATTTTAAAGGATAAGGGTGTATCTAATTCTGAACCCCCCTATTTCATCACCTCAAATTTGGCCCATTTTTAATAGTAGCATTTTCCTGGTTTCCTTTCTATTCTTTTCCTACTTCAGAGGCTTTGTTTATTCTAACCCTCATTAAATAAGTTCTCAATTCAAAATGTACACTGTCTTACTAAATTAAAGCCTGAACCTCCTGTGGTTACATAAGGAAAGATTTGGGAAAATGGCAATTTTTCTTAATAGTGAGACATCCCAATGGTCTACGTTAGTAGTTACCATTGCTGTGGAAGAAGAGAGAGAGAAAGAAACCTGTTGGAAAATTCAGAGTGGAGTAATATACTCAGCAGCGGTAGGTCCATGAGAGCTCTTAAAATGAATTGCAGAATTTCAAACATAGACTTCCCTCTATCCCAAAGTCCAGCTAACCACATAATCCTTTTGAGAGTCTCCTTGACATATAAATTGAATGACATATTTGAATTCCACATAATTCTTTTTCTAAAACCTAATTAAAATCAATTCCCTGGCATTTTACTGCTGTTAGAAAAGATGATGCTGTTAGATGTTTCAGTCATTAGCAATATGTTCACTGGATTAAAAACAAATTTTTGTATAATATTGTAATGATTAGTGAATCTGTGATAATCTAAGCAATTATTAAGGAACAATGCCTGCCCTGACTTGGTATCTTGATTATTTGTTGATGACATCTGAAAATGGGGATGTCAGAAGGCAATATTGTATTGTTTAACTGTGTTAATTTATTTTATGTATGTAAATTTCATGCTTCTCAGTATTTCACAGACTTGAATACTGGTTAATTGTCTAACCAGTGAAGACAGAAAATAGGGAATAAAAAGTCAATGACAATAAAAACACACTAAAGGTTTTCTTTAAAACCTCAGCTCTGAAGGTTAGTAAGGCTTTTATAATTTTAATTAGGCTTATTTTGATTTCTAAAATGAGAATTATTGTTAAATGTTCCTAAAAGGTTGGCTGGGTTTGGGGGTTATGATCATTCATAATTAAAGGAAACTTTACATTGCTAAATGTGAATTATGCTATCAAAAAGAAAAAAAATGCCTTGTAGGGCTTAAACTTTTCACTTTAGAATACTGAAAATATCTTTGTATTCAAGCCTGTTTTCTCTTTATATATGACATATATTCTTTTGAGATTATTTGAGTTATTTTCTTTCATGTACTTGCTGTTCACGTGATTGCTTAATAGGTTTTGCTAAATGATGAGGAAATGAGCTTGCAATATTAGGTTACAAGAGAAGGTACTTTAAAACCATGGATGGAAATAGAAGTAATGCTGCTTATGTCTTCATGCACAATCTATATATCATGAAGTTGTGCAGGGGCAGAGTTTCAGCAGAGACTTGAACTGCGAAGTTAATAATTTAATAGATTCTGAAACCTGAATTTCAGTCCCAAAATGAGGTTAACACTCACTGTTTGGTAATTTACAGAGGTTTAAAGCACCCTAGCATTAGAAGATATTGTCACCCTTCTCATTTGTAAGAGAACAGTCTCAGATACTTAGTGTTTTAAACAGACCTTCAGTGGAAAGCAACACGGTTCTAAGTATTCTGCCCTGGGCTAGCTTCACCGAGAACCCCACCTCTGGGCTAGGCCAGTGATGCACGATGAAGCCCAGAGTGAGGGTGGGGAGGGTTGAGTATGGTCTTGGGTCCCTAATCTGTGGCAGAATTGTTTGAAATATAGTAAGGAGCCAGCAATCCAAATGTCAGTGTCTTTGGGGTGTGGCACACACTGATTCAATCCTGACTGGCCGAGGTAGACAGGGGTGATGTGAAGGAACTGAAGTTGTAAACTAGGAAGATTCCAGAAAGAGGAAGAGATAGGGAGCTGGGAGGCTGTCATCACTACCAATCTGGGTGGTCTATGCAGGGAGGCCCAGGACCACGGTGTGTGTAGTTGGGGTTTCTAGAGACACAGTGGCCTTTAGAAAGATCTAGGCAGGATGTCAAGATGTTAGCTAAGTAAGTGTGGTTCAGCACTCTAATCCCGTTCAGGGACTTTGAGTACTGAGAAGAAGCCTAGTCATGAGGCTGGGCAAAGCTGCCTGAGGAAGGAGATAGCAGCAGCTTGACAGGTGTACCTGAGTATGATTCACAGCTGCTTTGGGTCAATGGTACTGACTCCAGACACCTCCTGCAGGTGGTGCAGGTGTTGCTGGAGCTTCCCAGTGCTTGAAGCTGAGCAGCAGAGAGAACAGAACTTCGGTTCTGTCCTCAAAAAATGTCAGTTCTTGTAGTTTTATTTGTTTTGATATGGCCTAATATTTGAAAATGACTGATTTTCTTTTTTTTTTTTACCTAATGTTTTTCACAGTTTTATTTATTCACATAACAAATGTTGATTCATCATTATTGCATCATTATTCCCTTTTTGTTTTTTACTAATTCTTATGACAGGGCTTACAAGTATTTATAAGTAAATGTTATAGGTTATACATCATTTGTCTCTACAAAAATGTTTTGGAAGTACATTTGAGGTTAAAATATATCATCCTCTTATTCTTTATCCATCTTCGAAGTATCTTGACTGTCCCCTTTCCATTAGATAGTTACATACTGCCTTTGGGGAGTTTATACTACAGTTTAGTGGGGAGAGAAAAAGCAACACTGTGTCATTAATTCCAGAATGGAGGACTTAAGGAGGCACAGCAGTGGCAGCAGGAGTGTGTGCACAGTCTAGTCTAGTTCTTCTCCTTGGTCTCTGTCTGTTCTGCATGGGATGCTCTCCATCCTTGGCAAACTCCTACTCATCTTTTGAGGCTAAGGTCAAAGTTTACCTCCTTGGTGAAGTCTTCCCCACTCCCACAGGCAGACAGCGTGCAGGAGCTCACACAGCTGTTGTCTCTGCATGTCTGTCCCCACCACTGGACTGGGAGACAGCAGGGGCAGAGACTGTGGCTTGCTGATTTTCCTGTTCTCAGGGCTGAGCACAGGATCTGGACAGAATAGCAAAGGAAGATTGGAGCAACACATGGGTCTTACTCCGTTCAGGCTGCTGTAACAAACTACCAAAGACTGGGTATCTCATAAAGAGCAAAAATGAGTTTCTCAGAGTTCTGGAGGCTGGGAAGTCCACCATCAAGGTGTCTGCAGATTCAGGGTCTGGCGAGGGTCCGCTTTCTGGTTCACAGACAGCGCTCTCTAGAGCTTACATATCTTACATGGTGGAAGGGATGAGGGATCTCTCGTGGGACTCTTGTAAGGACACTAATCTCATTCATGAGGGCTCTGCTCTCATGACCTAATCGTGTCTCAAAGGCTCCACCTCCTCATACCCTCACATCAGGAATCAGGGTTGCAACATATGAATTTGGGGGGAGGGAAGGGACACAAACAATGAGACTACAGCAGAATGGAAAGAGTGTTTCCAGCCACTATTCATCTGAAAAAATCTACTGTGTCACAGACTGTCTCAGGCTCCTGGCCAGAATGGAGGTTCTTCTCACTATTCAAATCAGTCAGTTCAGAAATCACAATTTACTGGCTCTGTATATAGCTGAAAATGCCATTACTGCTGAATCCATAATGATACCTGCCTGCGAACAGGCGATTTATCCTAGAATTGGCACCACCAAGCTGAACTCATGAAACAGAAAATGTATTGCATTTGGAAACTCTGCTCCATTTTTTTTTAAATCCTGGGAATTTGATAGAATAAACCTGGCTGAAAAAAAAAGTAAAGTCACATTAGCACCAGGCTTTCTTTTATGAACTCTATAAGAATATGTGGGAAAAATGTCTTCTAAAAAACTTGGAGCAGTGTAGCATTGTGGATAACATGCACCTGAAAAAACACAAGGATGGCAGCTCACCCACTTACAGTGGCCTTACCTTTGTTTTCTGAGGATGCCTTGGAAAGGGGAATGGGTCCAGAGACTTATTAAGCATCTACTGAGAGCTAGGCTTTAAATACGTTGTCTTCTTTAAGCTCACAAAAATTCCATAAATTAAGTACTCTGATTCCTATTTATAGTGCTTTGGAGCTTACAGAAGTAAATAGGCCCAAGGTATTAGGATTCAAACCCAGGTCTCTCTCACACCAAAATTTACAGTACCATGCTGCTTTGGATGTAAGATTTAAAGGTAACAACAGCCACCTCTCTCAGTCTTCCTCATCCAACCTCCCACTCAATTATACTGGTTGTAATGGACTCAGACATCTTCAGATGCGAGTAGTAATAAAGTCCTGGATATAATTTATTTTGGCTGAAATATGTAAATATCTGAATATAAATGGAAGGGGTGTGTGATTGTTAAGGTATATAAAGACCAAGTTTTACTACCCAAATGGCTTTGAATGTAGTACATATCCAGGCCTACGTGTGATGATTTATTTTAGTGGAGTCAATATATTAAAAGTCCTCATTCTTTCCTTGGCGATCTCATTCGCTTGTCTTGTGCCCAGAGTTTCACACAGCACTGACTTACCAGAAGCCAGGCTGGACATTTTGCTCATTGTTTGCCTCAAGGTTATATAAAAATTAAATTAGATTATAATTGTAAAATACTGCATGTGCTTTAGAAAAAATACCCGTATAAATTATCTTTAATAGGCTAAGTATGGAAGCATATGTAATTCTGACACTGTATCCTTTCTCTAGGTCAGGGATCAGCAAATTACAGCTGATGGGCTAGATCCCACCCACTGTCTATTTTTGTATATATCTAAAACTAAGAATGGTTTTCAACCATTGCTAAGTGTTTGGGAAAAAAACAAAAACAAAAACAAAATAATAATATTTTGTGAAATATGAAAATTATATGAGATTCAAATTTGTGTACATGAGTCAACTTTTATTGAAACTCAGCCACATTAATTTACGTGTGTGTCATCTGTGGCCACTTTCATGCTATCATGGCAGCATTGAGGTGTTGCAACAGAGACCACAAGGCCCTCGAGGTCTGAAATATTTATTATCTGTCGCTTTACAGAAAACCTTACCCACCTCTGGTGTAGGCAGTAAAGAGGCACTTACCTGAAGGTATGTGGCCATGCATGTGAAATCTGTACACTAGATATCTGAGCTCAAGTGCTGGGCATATGAGAGGGCTCACTCTTCAGATGTGTATCCAAAAGTAGAGGGAAGAGGAAGTAACTGAAAAAGAAAGTGTGTATGATTTAAAGTGGCATCCTATATCCAGACAGCCTGGACACAGGAAAGAAGGAAAGTTCGTTTCAATCAGTCTGGCTTACATACGGACTCAATGTCTCTCGGTATAAATAACACAAACAGGTTAATTCTTGTTGCTGTTTTCCTGCCATCCAGCTTGTGTGTGACATCAACTCATTACCTGTACATTTGCTCGGAAGGGCCTTTTCATTTCTCTATTGATGTTCATTAGACTTAACACGCCTGAGAAAATACCAAATCAACATCTCTTTCATTATTACTTTCTTTGTAATAGTCTCTGCACGGGCTAAGCCCTTCAGTGTCGGGGGAAAAGGACTTGACTTCCAGACCTGGGCAGCTGTGCTTTTTTTCTTTGCCTCCTTAAAGAGACGGCCTCAGTGGGAAAGATGTTCTGGTCAAGAGCCCGCTACCCGGGATATTGCCCATTCTCTGAGTGGCATTTCCCACCCACCCATCATTATCGAAATACACTTGGCTGCTAATTTCCTGGAAGATTCAAACGTTCCCACTTCAAGGTCATCTCAAAGGAGAGTTTAAAGAGCATTTCTCCTCCCCTCCCTTCCCTTGTAAAATATGTATATTTACAAGAGCATGCATAAATGGTCACCAGGGAAGATAAGCTATCAGAGAGTTGGGAGATGTCTTTCCTCATACAGTTCACACATCACTGAAGCAGATAAAATTGGTTTTGTACCTAGCCTCTGAATACACTGTTAAGGACTCTGTCCTGAAAATTGATCTATACCACTACGATAAAATTCAGAGCATCTCTTTCATAAATATCTAGCGGTGGCATCAACAGCTGCTGCTCCTGCCTGGCTCCCAGGGACTGCACTGGGGCAGGCAGAGAGCGGCCTGCAGCTCATAGCCTCCCTTTTGCACCATGGCTGTTGTCAGTGGCTGTGTCGAAACTTAATTAAAGCATTAGATTGAGTGCAGTACGATGTAAGCCTCAGTTTATAGTTATTAAGGTCAGTTGCCTGACTGCCCATGGAATGTTGGACTAAGTCTTTGTTTAATTTTAATAATAATAATAATAATAATAATAATAATAATAATAATAATAATGATAATGGCATTCAGGATCCACAACTTGTCACTTTCCAAATGCCACGTGCACTTTTTTCATGCCTGCTTCCTATAGCCCTGAGTGCTGCACGTGGTACTGTCAGGCTTTGTAAGTCACTAAAAGCTGACAGGACTGGAGGATTTCTTTGTTCTGCCTTATAGTACTAATGCCATGTGAGAAGTCAATGCATCCTTGTATCTAGAGTTTTACATAAAGACCTCACTTGAAAGCCATATGTGTACCATATGGGGCATCTGCGAAAAACAGAGGTAATATTGAAGATAAAAACTAAGCAAGCATAAGGTCAGCTCTTAAACACTAACCCTAACTGGCTATTAGATAATATTTGATTGGACAAATATGGAAAGATTGTATTCCAATATAGAGACAATGTGAACCAGGCTTTAAGTGGTAATATATGACCTTGGAATTGAATTAGAAACATGGCACATAGTAGGTGTTTAATAAATATTTATTAAATAATAGAATGAGGGATAATGAGCGATGACCTTGGAGCCAATAGATGTGAGTATGAGACTCTGCTCTGTCATTCACAATATCCATCAGCTAAAGTGAGGATCTGAACTGCAGGGTAATTTACAATTAAGGAAAGACTGGGTTTTTCTCTTATCTAAAGTAGAGGCAACATCTGTTTCCCAAGACTTCTAGATAGGCTGAATAGGATAATTAATGTGAAAGTGCTTTGCAAACTTGTATAAATTATGTGACATATTGTTATTCTTTAATGAAATACCTATTTATGGATTGATTTTTTAAACAAGACAAAAGAAAGGTATCAATTAAAATTAGATATTTGAAAGAAAAAGTGTAAATTAAAAAAGTATATTAATGATATAATAATTTTGGTGACATTAAAAAAAGAAGATTGACGGGCCGGCCCGGTGGCGCACTGCTACAGTGCGCCGC
>NW_007726201.1:1047140-1047664 GCF_000696425.1 Galeopterus variegatus
CGGGCACGACACTGAGGGTTGCGATCCGTTGCCGGACACGAAAAAAGACAAAAAGCGGGGGGGAAAAAAAAAAGAAGATTGAGAATCATGAGACCTAAAACCTAGAATTGGTTTTGCTACTTAAGTATGTGATTTTTGTCAAGTTTCTCTTTGCCTCGTTTGATCAGGAGACTGGACTGTTATTTCGAAAAGTCATTTCCGGTTCTGTGATTCAGTGATGCAGATCTGAGCAGACTCAAGAGCACAAGTTCTCTGTTCTTAAATGCATATGCATGTATTTCTATACATCTCAGAGTTTTATTTTGTTTCCGTGTGAAATATTAACTCTCCCCATAAAGGAGCCCCTAGAGTCTCTAAGTAGTGATCAGAAGAGAAGGGACATTAGGAAAGTACAAGACAGGTTATTGGGTTTTGTGAAGCCCATCATTTTGCAGAATTGAATTTTTTTTTTGTCCTTTTTTTTTTTTTGAGACCGGCTGCACCGCACTCAGCCAGTGAGCGCTGTGAGCGCACCGGTCATCCCT
>NW_007726201.1:1047695-1056072 GCF_000696425.1 Galeopterus variegatus
TGTCCTTTTTTTTTTTTGAGACCGGCTGCACCGCGCTCAGCCAGTGAGCGCTGTGAGCGCACCGGTCATCCCTATATAGGATCCGAACCTGCAGCGGGAGCGCTGCTGCGCTCCCAGTGCCGCACTCTCCTGAGTGCGCCACGGGCTCAGCCCTGCAGAATTGAATTTTTAAACGCAACTGGAAGTTTCTAAGTGAGCTTTCTGAGATATGTTCCTGAGCTTTCTCCTCTCCTTTTGTTTTTATCGTTAGGTGACTCTCACAGAAGAGTAGTGGCACCTGCAACTGAGAGCTTCTGGTATGTGGGAATATTGCCAGTGATTCTCGCTGGACTCTTTGTTCTGGTTGAGCCATAGACAGAAAGCTCTCTGGTGGTCACAGCTCGTGGACACTTTATTTACCCTTCACTGACAGATGAGTTGTGAAGAGCCAACAGAGGCTGAAATCCTGACTTAAGCAAATGGCAGTTGCCCAAGCATTTTCTGGAGGGAAATGACTGGGGAGTAGGTTCTGGTCATATCAGCAAACCTTTCACTGTTGTCTTTCTCACCCCTGCCATGCAACTGTGTTTCCAAAGCCTTGAAGTCACCCCCAACCTGAATTTGCATTTTGAACTTATTCTGTTGTTTGAATTTCTTAAGTGGTCTCTGTACTTGTTAGGAAGATAAAACTTGCTTATATGGAGAGAGGGTACAGGACTGATGGTTTATTGCACAAATTTAGAAAAATGCTGCTTATCTCTAAATAATTAATATATTAGAAGTATAAATAAATAATTATATTTCTAAAAACTCCCATAATGAGGGGTCTCACCTTATTTACTTCTACCACTTCTACTGGTACTACTATTATTACCTACATAAAATGATTTGGAGATCATGTATATCCATCTTTACTCCATCCCATTTTTGTTTATTGGGCCTCCTTCTGCATAGCAATTTAAATTCTTTGGCTCTTTCTTGAAGGGGGTTAAAAGTGAAATAAACAATTATGCTCCAGGGAGGGAAAAAATAAAAGCCCAAATGAAACATAACTATCATATCTCATTTAGGGTTCTCTCTGAAGTCTCTTTTATCTAGAATTCACTTATGCTAACCCGAGGCCTGTGGTCTTATTTAATATCAGCCGGTAATAAAGAGCCCTTCAGCTAAATATGGTCGTATTCCACTATTAACTGCAGCTCTTGAAGCAGTCATTGAGGGAAGGGGAGTCGGAACCCTTCAATGTCAAGACGTTTAGAGGCACTCTAGCATCAATCAAGATGCACGTCGCTAAGTGCCTGCTTTCATTTACATGAAATATTCATACAGCATTCCGTTTTGCTTTTCTCTCTCCTAATCATCACTTTTCGGAAGAAGCTACAATCATCTCAGTTAGGGCAGGGTGTTATGGGACGTGCCGTACCTTTCAAAGTCAGGCTTCCTGCGGATAGCTAGTTCTGTAATGAGGCAGCAGACTCCATGGACTGCCAAAGGTCTCCCTCGCAGAGGCTGGCCTTGTTAGCATGTACTATTCATCTTCAAGTATACAACTTAGTGCAAATGAAAGTAATTAATTAACCACAACAAACCTGTCAAAAAGCTATTTAGAATTTTGACAGAAAAAAATTTAACATTTGCTTTAAGTGGAAAACAGAAATTGTCTTGCTCAGAAAATTCAGAAGCAGTTCTATTTACGTGAGCTTTCCCATTACTGCTCTCCCTTAATTGCATGATAAGTAGCATTTAAATTAATTTTCAGTTCTTTTGACTTATACTCATTGTGTGATGCTTTTAGAGTTGATACAAATTTTTTAAGAAAAAGCATGGGGATGGTTGGAATCTGTTCCTATATAAATAATTTCATAAAGAAGGAATATTATACTTTTGGTTATCTAAACAGTAATTAAAAGTACATGGTACGTGAGCAGTCCCTTCCTTCCCTCCTTCCTCCTTTCCTCCTTAGTTTTTCTCTTACCTCTATCCAAAATAGCAATTTAGTTGTGTATTGGATTTTTCCCCCTTAAACATTAGCTAGTCCCCAGGAATGGCATTTGTGTGTTATAATTCTTTGGAATAAAACACCTATGATACACTTGTTGGCTTATGATCTTTAGGACTATTTCATATGCCTTTGTTACTGATGTGTACAGAAAAGGTTTAATAATCTTCTGTGTAAGAATTCTAACGCATTATTCCAAATATTAAAATTTATTTCAAAATATTTTCCAGTGTTTTATTCATTTGTCTCTGGCTATCCAGGTCTGACTGTGTCACAGGGACATATAGGAGTTGATCTTTGCTTGTGAAAATAACTTTTGCAAATGAGTTTTTACATTAAAAGAGAAATGTCAGGTTAACCATTAAAGTCTAATGACAGTAAGAATAAACATGCAATGCTTTTGCTTAGAGTGCTGCATTTTTAACAGACAGCATTTCATAATTGGTACACACCAAAAAGACACTCATTGTTAAAGTTAGAAATGTCAATAGCCCAGAAATAGTTTATTCTCCTTGTCTGTTTAATTCTTTATACTATATAGACTGACATATCAACCCAGTGGTCAGTGATGAGGTTGTTTTTCATTTAGGTAGATAGCTTTCTGACTCAGAACACAATCCCAAAATTATAACCGATTGCCCAGAAAACCCTAGAAAAAAATTCTCAACTGCTAGTGCCATCTTTATGCATTTTACTGCACAATTTTACATATTTGTTTACTTTTTGACCCATTTAAAATTGGAGTCATCTTTTTAAGTTACACTTTATTTCTCTAAATAACACAAAATACTCTAAAGACTATATTTTAAGAAAAAAAATTGAAATTCCAATGATTTGTGCTATTATAAGTGTGGATAATATAAAGCAATTGGAAACAATTCAGGTCAATGATCTTTAGTTGCCTTAAATAAAGAAACAATCATACTTAGTTATACATAAAGTACAATTGTGATTTCCCAAAGTAAAAAAAAAAAAAGCCATATATGAAAATTTGGGAAAATTATATATACTTTTTTCATTGTCAAGGTACCTAGAAACTTTGTTTCAAACTGAGGGCAAAAGAAAAGGGTTTTTATACATTTTCAGAGTCACTTTTTACTGTATATGATCAACATTTACAAATAAACAAGTGGGATAAATAAAATTGAGAGGGTTGATTACCAGGAGTTTCATGGTAACATTAGTTTTAAATGTTATTTTGTGGCTACATTTTTCTTTACTATGGAATAAGAGTTTTTTTGTTTTACTTTAGAAGTCCTTTTCCAGGGGAAAAATAAGGAGTAATAGAAGTTGATATTGCAAACTACAACAAAAGTTGCCACAAGAATTATAAACAGCACACAATTTGGGGGTAATTTTAAAAGATGCTGGAGCTTAGAATACAAAGAAAATATCATGGGGTTTAAGATCCAATACATTAAACATCAAAATGCAAATAATGATTCTATAACGAGCACCTTCTAAACATTAACAAGTTGTGGAGCATGTGAACACCCACAGTTCCCCCCATATTGAATAAATTTAAAGCCATTTAGAGCAGTGGAATTGCAGTATTTTATAAAACTGAGTCATAAGTGGCACAACCCATTATCCCCCCTACCCCTCATGTGTGACTTTTAAAGTTGTTTTACTTCTACTTTATGACCTGACATCACTGTGCACATATTTAAAGATTTCAAGTAACTAACATAAAATAGGCTGTTTCCCTTTGCCCCATAAAATGTGGGTTGGTTCAAATTTCAAATTTGCTGAAACCTGCTGAAGTTTGAGGAACTTGAGTTAGATGTCACCCATCGTACCGGTAGGGTATCTTCAATTCTTGCAAGTAGTGAGAATTTATGTCTGTTGTTAGCTTTTGATCTAATGACAATGTTTTTGACTATAGCCCTCTAGGTAGACATAAAAGAATTGGTTCTCCCTTGTCCTGTTTCCTACAGGACTCTCAAAATAGGGAATACTGTTAGCTCTGAAGTTAGCAGAGGGTTTTGTGAAAATAAATTTTCATGGATGGAAGAAAGAGAGGTACATGTGTGATAACGATTCCTGATGTAGTTCTATGGAAAGATGGATAAGCTATTGGTGAAAAATGAATGTCTGTGCTTTCCTTTTCAATTAAGCTATCTGATTGTTTATTTGAAAATCGTTCAGTTTCTTTGCTTGAGTTGAGACCTGATTTCAAAGCAATAGTAACCATTAGTGAATGAAACAACTTTCCATATGGCAACATACATGAGGGCTGACCAAAAAATAATGACTGTTATTTCAAATTAATATCATTCTCATCACTCAACCTCCTTAGGAAGCCTTACTGATGTTGGTTTCTTGAAAGGCTCTCTTTATAATCTTTCATATTCTGTTCCAAATTCTTCTTGCTTTTTTAAAAACAAATGATGTTTTATTTAATCTTTCTCTCTCTTTTTAAAAAGCTTTTTTGAGGTAAAATGTACATACCATAAAATTCAGCCATGTTAAGTATATAATTCAATGAGAGTTAGTAAATTTACAGAGTTCTGCAACCATCACCACAATCCAATGTTAAAACATTTCCATTACCTCAAAAAGAAACCTCATGCCCATTTGGAATCAATCCCTGTTTCCACCATTAGCCCTAGGCAACCTGTAATTTGCTTTTTGCTACAATAGATTTTCCTTTTTCTGGACATTTCATATAAATAGAATCATACAGTATGTATTCTTATGTATCTTGCTTTTTGCACTCAGCATAATGTTTTTGAGATTCACGCATGTTGCAGCATGTATCAGTAGCTGGTTCCTTTTTATTGCTGAATGGTATTCCATTGTACAAACATTCCACATTCTGTTTATCCATTGACCAGTGGACACAAATTTGATTGTGTTTACTTTTTGTCTATTACGAATAATGGTACTATACAAATTCTTTTGAAGGATATTAATAGTAGTAAATCTTTACCAATAGAAGGTAGCTTTGGTTTTGGAGAACAGAACAAAGTCATTTGAAGCCTTGATAGGGCAGAAAAAGAGAGTGAAAGTATTTTTGCTATTAAAAGTGAATTATCATTATGGGAGAGATTTATGTGATTTGTCAATTGTTCTGAAGGCATTTCTAAAAAGCAGTTATCAATTCTGAGTAATAGTGGCATCTTTATTATTTAGTTATTCTCCCTGTAAATAAGATCTAGTATATTTATTTAAAAAATGAAACTGGTTACCATTTGGTCATGGCCTTAAGTATATATTTCGTTTTTTCCAAGTTACATTTCAGAGTGCAAAGTAAGTTTAGCCAGTCTGTACTTCCCCTTGAATAATAAGTCTGATAGATATTAAGTATAACTAAAGTAATGCTTAGTGTCCAAATTTAAAAATAAAAAATAAACACCAAGAAATATAATTAAAGTAAATTAGCCAGATTATAAATACATTAATAATACCAGTATTTCCTCTTAGGTGCTTTGCAACCACAGAATAACTATAGATTTTGAAAGATCAAACATGCTTCATTTCATCTTTTGCTGTGTGTTTGTATGTAGATAGCTCATAACATGCATTGCCTCTTTCTAATGTGGAATATATATGTGCCTCGGCACTGGAATGTTTCATTAACATAATGACACACAATTATAAAACTGGTGAAACTCATCTCACCGTAGCTTTTCATTAATACTGTTTATTTGAAATTTCTAAGGTCTCTGATTAGTAATTATTAATTCCATGCAATTATTTGTTAGTTGCAAACTGTTGGGTCATGTCACTTATTTAAGCATTCAAAATTAAGGGACCAAAAAAAATTAAAGGACCTGTGCTTAATTAAAAATTGTCCATTTGTATTTCCCCCATCTTTGCAAAGACAAAACATAAATCCATCATCCACCTTAGAACTTTTAAACTTCCCTTTCTTTACATCTTTGGTTCTCATTATCCGGAAGTTATTCTGTCCCCTCTGTTAAATTACTTTATGCTGCAGCTTAAACGAACATGTCTTGCTTTCATCTAGCATTTCAAATAGGGCAAAGACTGCTGTACAATTTCCAAACACAACTGTGCTAACAGAGATGAATTACTAGAGTTTATATAATTTATATTAGGAATTCATAGACCTAGCAAAAGGGATTAGTACATTTTATTTCAGGGCAGGAGATGATCCTGTCATTAATGGTCGATACTTTCATCATCTTTTAAACCTGAGGAATTTCCTGGGTGACAAGACTGTAAGGACATATCAGAGACTCACAGCTGTGAGCGTTATCTGGACACGCACTGCTTTACTCACAGTATGTGGACTGTGTTCCATCAAAACTGGATTAGGCTGTCAATCACGTCTTCCGATGTATATTGTATTATGATTTTTTGAAAATGTCACT
Organism: Galeopterus variegatus; assembly: GCF_000696425.1. Taxonomy (NCBI): domain Eukaryota; kingdom Metazoa; phylum Chordata; class Mammalia; order Dermoptera; family Cynocephalidae; genus Galeopterus; species Galeopterus variegatus. Next base: position 1,054,014 of record NW_007726201.1, read on the forward strand.
GAGATCAGAGTAATTTCTTGGCTAATTGCGTCTTGTCTCTTCTTAATACTGTGCATTTAATGGTTTCATTACCTGACATGACAATCATAGTCCCTGGTCCAGTATTAAGGGCAGTTTGATTTCTCTTCTTTTTTTTCACACTCTTACACACACTCATACACATCTAAGGCACTTCTTCAATAAGAAAGAAAAAAAGTGTATTTAAGTCACTTCTGTGTTTTATGAAATAAAGTGTATGTATAGGATTCCTTGTTTTCCCTATGGTCTAGCATAAACATAATAGTTGAAATTGTTTCTGTAATCCCTAAAGCATACCCAATGCTTAATACAGTGTTTTCCCTTTCTGTTATAGAAATAGATTAAAGAAGATATTAACCTTTAAAAAAATGTCACTTATTACTCACATTGCCTGTGCCTTTCTCTAGAGAATCTGTTCCAAACACAAAAATATTTGTGTTTTAGTATTACCTATTTAGCCATGAGAGATTCATTTGGATGAACATTATGTTTCATTAAGTCCTTCTTTGGTGCATGTAGCCCTAGTACTACCTGTTACTGGTGGAAATATGGGCAACAAGAGATATTAAAATACCTATAATAATGAGTTGTTCTGAAAAGGTAGTTATTAAAAGTCTCCCTGAATACATGCAGGTTTAGATTAAAATAGATACAGGAGGTGCATGGGTGAATAATGTAATGTACTAATCTCTCATTACTAAGGACAAATAATTTTATGATTTCTGGGTAGAAACTAAAACAGAATATAGGCTTTTGTTTTATTTTGTAACTAACTCTTAAAAAATATCTACAGTGCCACAATGTGATACCATGGTCTTTGAGGTGAGGTTAGGAAGGAGAGAGTTAGCTATGGGCCTGGAGGGGAAAATGCTTCAAACAAAGGCTTATAAAATATTGTCCTAATCATCAGAATGTAGGAACTCCTGTGGTTTCTGCTGATTACATATATTGCAATCTAAACGTGTGGTGGTGGTAGATGGAGGGGACAGGAGCTGGTTTGGGAGGGATGGATTTTGCTCAGTTTGTGCTGCTGACAGCTCCCATGTCCCATCAGAGATGGGGGCAAAGCTGTACTGGTTTCCTTTGATTTTCCTTTTCCACTGAAAATACTAATTGTGAGCTACAGGGCAGGAGATGTGGATGAAAGATGGGCAGATTTTGCCTGGCGTTCTTGGTAGGGGGCGGCAGCTGAAGGATGCACTTGTGTTTGGATCTGACAGCAGCTGTGGTATCCAATTCAAATTCACTGTGGCAGGAAGAAAGAGTGTGAATGCTAAAGTATCCAAGGTGTTTGTAAATACTGTGCTTTGCTAACCATTCAAATCTGGTTTGCATAGATCGCTGTCGTTGCCGGTATAAATGGAGAGTGACATTTATAAAAAAATAATGTGCACCAGTGATGAGTTTTTCTTCTAAATGTTTTTTAAAACAGTACTGCACAATCCGTTGGCATTCATATAAAATGGAGAAAGAGTGATGATTAAAAAGCAGCTTCTGCCTACTGTGTATCTCAGGGAAGAAAATTAATTGTGATTTCATCAAAAGCTTCTGCACATAGGTTCAAGAATCACTTATATTTTACCTTCAGGTAGATTTCAAAGTTAACAAACTTTTCTTGCAAAAAGAACTTGCTAAACTGGCAGAGAATTCTTTTTTTCTTAAATGGGTAGTGGAATGTCAAAGGGCCTTCTGACATTGAAAAGTCAAGCAATGGTCATCAGGTACCCATTTTAAGTAGAAGACACTATTAGCACATCTCTAAATGAACTTTTTTTTTTTTTTTCCTTTTTGTCTTTTTTCGTGTCCGGCAATGGATCGCAACCCTCAGTGTCGCGCCCCTACCGGACCGGGACCGGCAACGGGATCGCAACCCTTGGTGTTGCTCCCACACCTCGCTCAGCCAGTGAGCGGGAACCGGTCTGTATGTGGGATCCGAACCCTCGGCGGGAGCGCCACCGCACTCCCAAGCGGCGCACTTATCCAGTGCGCCACCGGGCCGGCCCTCTAAATGAACTTTTTTTTTTTTTTTCCTTTTTGTCTT
>NW_007726201.1:1056995-1082522 GCF_000696425.1 Galeopterus variegatus
GACCGGGACCGGCAACGGGATCGCAACCCTCGGTGTTGCTCCCACACCTCGCTCAGCCAGTGAGCGGGAACCGGTCTGTATGTGGGATCCGAACCCTCGGCGGGAGCACCACCGCACTCCCAAGCGGCGCACTGTAGCAGTGCGCCACCGGGCCGGCCCTCTAAATGAACTTCTAAGTGATGCATTAAATTCCCTTATGAGTACTTACATGTGGAATTAGTTCATGCTAGGCTCTTCCTGAGGTGCTGTATGTCCCTCTGTGGGTCCCCGCATCCCAGTTTTCTCAGACCCTTCTTGAGGTCTCAACATGGTAGATAAAGTTACCAACAAAATGGGTAAGGATAAAGATGACATGAAATTCCATTACTTGCTTGGTTCTATGGTAGCCAAAAACAGATTTGAGGGAAGTTACTGGGGATTTTAAAAAAAATGGAGAGCTAGAATAGACACATTTTTGGTTTCCACATAGAAAGGACATAGTCACATGCCTGCATTTTGGAGCCATGTTTGCTTTGAATTGTGTCAATTCTCAGCACATTCAGACAGATGTTAGCCTAGCCTCAGTTGTCATACATGGCTTACAGTACCTCTTCTAAGTCACTTGGACTTCTGTGGCTTTGTGCAGAAAGGCTGCCGACCTAGCCTGTGGTGATGCAGAACATCAGATTTCACTGTTGAGTAGGTTGGATTTTCCATTTTTCCCCATCCCTCTGGCATTACCTTTGTTGTCCCAGCTTACAAATGAGACAGGAACCCCATTTTGGCCTGAAGAGTACAAGGTGATAGATGGCTAGGTGATCCTCAACTGTTTTTTCATACTGTCTCCTGAATGGATAAACTTGTCAGAATTAAAAGATAGTTTATGCTTTGACATTAGAGGGGAAAAATGAAACAAAGCTGTATTGTCACCTGCCCGGTAATGTACAAACACCAGAGATCGGTCGATAGGTGTGCCTCTTTGGAAAAGATCACCGGTGACTTTGGAGCTTTACTTAGGAGACAGCCAGAAATGCTTTGATTGAGAAGAATTACTTAAGCAATCTCTTACTGTTATACTTGGAATTATACTTGCCAATTCCAAATGTGTCATCGATAGAGTTTTGGGCTGTGGACATAAATCAGGGCAGCTTTCCTTAAATTAGAGGATCCTTAGTGAGGTCTTTGGCAGACTCAAAGCCCTGTGGAATGGTACGTAAATTCTGTGCAAAAGTGCATTTACCTGTGTATATGTGTGAGGAGATTCTCAGAGTCTGTGATTGAAAAATAGGTTAAGAACACAAACAGTAGTGAAATATCAAGATCATTAACATTCACCATCAACATCGAACTTTTTTCATATGCTATGGTTGGTACCAAAGTAAATGAGTGAGGCAAAAATTACAAGGAGTCAAAATCACCCATAAAAGTTCCTTAGGAAGGCACCACACTGGTGACCAATAGACTTTCTTTCAAAAAGGCCAAGCAGTTTTATTTTTTTCTGTCTCTCCAGCTGAGCCCCAGATTCCTGTATCCTACTTCATAGTTATCCTAGGATAGAGTAGGTGAAAACACTAGCATAATTTAAATTGTACTGTCTGTCTCTCTCCTTTGGCTGAGCACATATATTTGAATTCAAGCAGAATAAAGATGCATATGTTAAATGTCTTCACTTTATTTGATCATCTCAATTATATTTGAGGATGTCTAGGCAGGTATATAATTATTCCCATTTTATAGACCAGGAAATTGAAGCTCAGAGAGGATGACTGAACTAAATGTCTTAGTTTTTAGATGGAAAAAATCATGTTTATTACCTTGATTCACGGAGATGAATTGTATTATTTCTATGGTTCCCTATAGTAAGTGGCAGCATAAAGACAAGAATTTATTTCTCAACACCTAAGTCAAGGATGTTTTCATTGGAAGGAAAAAGTCAGTAATGTTAGCCAGCAAAGATTGTCAGTCATGATAGAAATAGCAAAAATACTGTAATTGTAATATGATAATATTCAAGGTAACTTTTTTTTACCCCTTTCCTTGAATGTATTTACTAATTTTCATTTTCTCATTATTTTGTGCATTACAACTTGAATTATTGTGGAAACACTAAACATTACCAACTTTGCCCACCCATGATGGTAATTTTGTCATTGGAGCTTTTGTGAGGGTCCAGTGAGATGATATACATAAAGATCTTTGGGCAAATCTGCAAATACAAGGCATTATTATAAGTAAGACCAACTTTTATGAACAATATTATTTCTATGATTATTACTGCCAGTACATATCAGCTTACTTACTGTGTACAGTAAGAGTGGAGAGAACAGGACATATCTGAATGACCCAGGGAGACCTTTCAAAATACACATTATATCCTCGTTAATCCTAACTTACCTTCCTCCATGCTTTAAGATGTGTGAAAATCTCAGAGAGACTTTGTGCATTTTTAAACAACCAAACGAATGACACGAATAAACTCTCAGGCAATTCTGGGTAATATCTCTTGGTTGATAACTACTAATCAATACTCCAGGGAATAAATCCATTCATTTATTCACCGACTCACCCATTGAATACTTTTGGGCATCTACCACATGCATTTGCTCAAAAGGCAAGCAAGAGTGACCACTTCTGTAGCTTTCTATTTCTATTTGTTAATAGAAACACATTGTGGAGAAACTAATACTTCATCCTGGTGTAGATATTTAATATTATTTATGAGTTGATAGAAAAAGAAACATATTTAAGACCTACTATCCACATTAGAAACATTGGACCTTGACAACTTGACAACTGCCAGTTTTTATGTCTCTATTCACCTACAACTATCTCATTTGTACATCTGGGGAAAGAACAAGTGTAGGAAAGAAGAGATCAGGAAAGTATTCAAGTGTCCAAGTAGGTCAAGGATACTACGGCTCTTCTTTATAGTTCTGGTTGTGATAGGTGGTGGCTATGAAAAGCAATGACTTGCCTTCACTGTATGTACATTACATTGGTCAAAAAGATAGATTTTCATATTGAAAAGCAATATAATAAAGTAATATAATATGGGCTAATATAGAATAAAAACTACAGGTCTGTGAAATAACAGATAATCAGCTGATGCAATATATAACAAGAGAATCTCCTTAGCTAAATTGTAAGGCTGGACCAGCAATTGATCTTGATAACAAAGGGGCACTTTAGACCATTGTTAGTGATCTTCTCTTGACTATATATTTACTGCTCTTTATTTTGCTTAAATTCTCCTCCCTTTCCTTCTCCTCTGGTCTTCCTTACATGGCTCCTTCAAGTTGTTGCTCCTGTTTCTGCAACAAAGCATCAAATAACATGGGTGTTCTGCACTTCAAAGGCTAACACTGATTTATCCAGTCTTTGTGTTGAATTCTCTCCTCCTTCAGAACAACTCACATTCTGGGATCCTTGTTCTTGATCTTATTGCAATCACTTTGTACTTTTGATTTGCTGGATTACAGCTTTGGCTCTTCTCAATGTGGCTACACCACTTTAGACTATTTTGAGAAAATATCCCTTCCATCTGGATTTGGCCCTGGTACCTTCAGCACAAATACAATTTGGGTACCTAATTTTCAACGGCCTTTCAATTTTTTTCCAGTTCTGTTTGTGCTTCTCCACCATATATTTATGTGGTTCTCAAATTTGATTCTACTTTAGCAGTACCCAAGGAGGTCCTGAAAATATAGATTCTAGGTCTATATGCTAGACTTGCTGAATTGAAATTTCTAAGGTGGAATGATAAAAATGACCTGTGACTGCACTGTTCTTTATGATAGCCACTAGCTGCATGTGGCCAATTAAATTTAATATTAAATAAAATTGAAAATTCAGTCCTTCAGTTGTTCTCAGCCACAATCAAGTGTTCAGTAGCTGCACATGGCTATTTTCAGCACAGTTCTAGGTTACAGTTCCCAAGAAACTTGTTTCTTTGTTCCTGACAGGTTTGAGAACCACTATGGAAGGTGACCAGTAACTCCCATTGATTTTACATGGCTCTACTGGTTTAAGAGAGGTGGCTGAAACATGTCCTAAGACAGGATCTCGAGTAGTCTAAGAAAAGTACTGGTATGAACCCAATGAGGATGTGGAAGGTGACCAGTAACTCCCATTGATTTTACATGGCTCTACTGGTTTAAGAGAGGTGGCTGAAGCATGTCCTAAGACAGGATCTCGAGTAGTCTAAGAAAAGTACTGGTATGAACCCAATGAGGATACGGTAGCATTTGTGGCTCAATATTTTAAAACATGGAGAATAAAAACAAATATAAGAATAGTTCTATCATGCACATAAGTGGATACAGTTGGTGACACTCAGATAATTAGCTAATTAATATGGGTGGAATTACATTTACCTGACAGTATACATACACATACACATACACACACGCACACACATGCACTCACACTTGTGAAAATACTCCCAAGATATTTCTCTTAACAATGAGAAAATGAATGCAGGATCTTTTTTGTGTATGTTAATTAAAAGAAACCCAAACCATATTAGGTCAACTGGATTATATTACAGTCAAGTTAGGCATTGTCACTATGGGGAAGAATGATGCATTAGAGGTCCTAAGGTGTGTGGTATTTGTCCTGACTTGCAGCTGAAGGTGGTGGCCAGAGTAACAGGGTGACCCAAGAGTGAAACCATGAATGCTACACTGGGAGTTACTGTTCCCATGACTTGCTAAGTAATTTTTACAGGATAAATTCAATGTTAAATATAATGATGTTGATGTGTATAAAATCTGACTTTTTGTTATACAATTTAGGGATAACTTACTTCTTCTTTGGAACACAGACGCAGTTACAAAATGGATTTCATGCTTAACACAATGTCTGATATACTACTGCCCACTCTGTGTTCCTCCCAGCCAACTAATCGTGACTTTACCAATGTTTGGGATTATGATGGGAAAAGGTTTATACAAATAGGAAAAAAATGGGCTTTTTACCTATAGAGAGGATCCCAGGAACCAATCAAGCTCCTGCAGAAATAATCTCCAGAGTAAAAAAAAAATTCTCCTGATAAAAAATGGAACCCATTTTCCATATGGATTATTTCCATTTTAGGCATGATATTTAGTTAATATCTACACTTTTCCACTTGTTTTTGATGAGAATAATGTAAGTACTAGTTCTGCAAATTGTAAACCTCACCAGAGGATAAAATTATCCACATCACTTGTCAAACAACATGGAAAAACAGTTTTCAGACGTAAATGTTAACTTTCCTTCTCATCTGAGACATTTTGTCTCTATATTCTCTACCATATCGCATGGCAATCTCTTGAAAATGCAGAAGATATTAGAATAATAGTTCAAAAATTAACTGATTCTCTAAGCACACTAAAGGAATTTTATTTGCTCAAATTTAGCAAAATACTCCTAAGACCTGTCATAGAACAAAGAGACAGAATGACAAGTTCTAAATGACAATTAAGTAAAGTTAAGACGAAAACTGCACTTAGTTTGGTAAAATTGTTGAACTGTACTATAAATCAAATATTATGAGTTGCATATGTTGTTAATCAGCAGTTTTTTTTTTCCTTTTTGTCTTTTTTCGTGACCGGTAAAGGGATCGCAACCCTCAGTGTCGGTAAAGTTAAGACGAAAACTACACTTAGTTTGGTAAAATTGTTGAACTGTACTATAAATCAAATATTATGAGTTGCATATGTTGTTAATCAGCAGTTTTTTTTTTCCTTTTTGTCTTTTTTCGTGACCGGTAACGGGATCGCAACCCTCAGTGTCGCACCCGCACCACGACTGGCAATGGGATCGCAACCCTTGGTGTCACGCCCACACCATGCTCAACCAGTGAGCGGACCGGTCTCTACATGGGATCCAAACCCTCTACCGAGTGCGCCACCGGGCCAGCCCTAATCAGCAGTTTTTAATAGGGGAATCTTATTTCACTGATATCATAATCAACATCTGAAATATTTGTCTATTTCTCTGATGTACAGTCCTTACCTTCCGTAGGGTTACATTTTGAGACGATAGTAATTCTGGTGACAGAGTGTCAGGTCACGATTTATACTGGTATCTAAAATGAATCAATCAGTCTCACCAGCATGGGTACAGATTAGCCAGTAGACTAATGGCATAAAATTTGCAAACATAATTTTTTGTAAAGTTAGCTTTATACCTATTATATGTGGAAGCAACTAGTAATGATTAAAGAATATTTTTGAAAACAGATGGAACTGGATAGAATTCAGGTTCTGCTTAGTGAGTCTGGGCAAGTTATTCAGAGCCCCATCACTTAGTCTCCATGTCTATATAATAGTACCTATTTCAGAATGTTATTGTGAGCAATAAATGACGTTATGCATGTAAAATAGTTAGCATGATGCTTGGCACATAATATGTGTTTAATGAATATTGAAATACTATTGTTGCTATTTTTATTATTTTGGTTGATTCAGATTCTTATCTAAATTATACAGGTCTTGTTTTTCTTGAGAATATATTTAAAATTTTTGAAGACTTTGTTGTTTTTTATTTTAAACACGTTAGTCGAAGAGTATTTAAACACTATAGAAATATAAAAGGTAGAAAGGGAAAGGTCATCTCCTTCTCCATCTTGATTCTTCTAGATTTTTTTCTGGAGATTGTTTTCTTGTTTATTTCAACACATGAACACATTCCTTCACAAAGGGATCTTTTGGCACATATTTTTTTTACATATTTTGACACATTTTGCCACTCAACACTGTATTATGGACATTTTTTTTTTCAAACTGTCTCTTTGGATGCATATAGAATAATTTTTAGTTAAATAGTTTTACATTGCTTATATAGTTCTACAACTTGCTTTATGAGTTTACTAGATCTACTATGTTCTTTTAACAAAAAGAACATGCATGGTATTCTATAGTAGGTATCAATTCCATAATTTACTTAATCGTTTTCCTACTAAAGGACAGCTAGGCTACCTCCAATTTTTCAGAACAGGCTTCTTATTTTCCAAACAGAATTTGTTTTTCAGGAGCAAAAATAGAAACCGTGATTTTTCTGAAAACTTTATTTTATTTTTCCAGTGAATAAAATATAGTCATGAGACTGGTAGAATCAGAATATCATAACTGTTTTCTGCATGGCCTAGTTACAGCTGTCTGGAGATTTCTATGACTCTGTCTGTGGGACATAATCTATTAACAAAAGAGTATGTTTTACAAGTTCATTTTTTCCTTCTGGATTTCATTGCACCTTTAAAACAAAATGCACTGACTACCATTTGCTGAGCACCAACTATGTGCCAAGTGCTTTTATTTCCATTTCTAATAGGGTTAAAAAAATGCCCAAGGTTAGAAATCTACTATTTGGCTGAGGTGACATTAGAACTCAAGACTTAAAAACCTTCTACTCTTTCAGCAAGCTAACTAAAAATGGTCCAATAACAAGAGACCAATTAGATCAAATCAAGGATTTTTATAAACACAATGAGATATACTTCAAAAATTATACATCATTGCAGTCCTGGGAGTAGAATCTAAACTTCTGTCTTCTAATGACATCACACTATTCCCCTGCTCGAAATTCTCCAATGACTTCCCAGCACACTCAAAATAAAATCCAAGCTTTTGATGATGCTCTCCACTACCCGTTTGATTTGGCCACTCATCAACTACCGCTTACCCAGTCCACTTCGCTTTACGCCTTCTGGCCTTCAAGAACTTCCAGCAGCTGGAGCAAGCATCCCAGTCCTTTCATTTGCCTCACTGTGCCAGGAACACTTTCCCACAGATCTCTGCCAGGCTTTCTTCCTCACTTCTTTCCAGTCTCTGTTCAAATGTTACCTCCCCTAGAGAGGACTTATCTGATCATTCTGACCCCAATGCATCACTCTATTCCCTTGCGTGGCCTTACTGTTCTTTCCAGCTCTTGTTACTCCTTGATGTTATTGTGTGGATTTATGTTTTACTTGGGTCTCCTCTGGTTGCTGGCCTCCCCCAGTGCAATGTAAGCAACCTGAAGGCAAGGGGTGTTGCTCTATCCTCACAGCTCCTGGGATAGAACTTCTAAAAGAAGCAATACATGACTGCCTCAGCCCATTTTTACGAGTTTCTTTTCTAATATTTATTTTTTTAAAATTAAGTAATCCCATGCTTTACCTTTGGCTATTTATATTGTAGATATTTCTGGAAGCACATTATTTAGCAGAAGCTAGTTTGCATATTAAAATAGAACGAAGTATGCCTATATCTTTGTTATTCTTAACTTTTATTAAAAGACCATCAGCTATTTTTATTAAAGTATTGAACTCACTGAAATACTATATTTCAGGAAAGTGCACAAAGGGTAAGTGCTGTTTTCACAAACTATACAATGTGCGATCATCACCCACATTAAAAAAAAAATAAAACACACACTACCAGTGCCCTAGAAGCCCACTCACTCTCGTTCTCTTTCCATTACTCCTTACCCCTCCCTCACAAAGGCTACCATGACTTGGCTTCTAATAGCATAGATTAATTTCACCTTTTTTTCATGTGTCTTTATTTTAATATGTGTCTCCATTTACAATGTTTGTCCCTTGCCCTCCAAGGCCCAAGAATCTTTCTATAGAGAAAAAAAATAATTAAGACCTTAACATCTCTTATTCTTTTAACAGTTTTGTAAGAGCAAAGCTGCAAAGCCTTGTAGTGATTCTCAAAAGACACAGGAAATTCAAGCAATGAGCCGAGAGTTGAATGCGTTTGATCTGTGAAATGATTTGGACTCAAAATACTTTGGGGAACAGCAACTTTTTATGTGTGTCATTTTAAAGAAAAACAATATTTAAGTAGAAAATTGAGCAAAATAATGAAATACATCAGTAATGGTAATATATTTAGAAAAACATATACAGCCCAACAATGCACTTTAAAGAGATCAAAATTATCTGAAAAACATGATTTGTGGTTTTACCACCTTCCAGGGAAAAGGAGGGGAGAAACGTAAGAGAAAACTATAATGAATTAATGCATTTAAAATACAGTAGTAAATTTCGAGAGCATTTTCATGGAAATTATAGTGTTGTTCAGGAGCATCCATTATAGGATTTAAAAAAAAAAAACTTTAAAAATACATGTTACTGATTCATTTATGATGGCTACTGCACAGATGGTATTAATATCATTATATCCTTGAATCCTTTCTGTAAGCATCTTAACATTTTTTACCAAGATCAATTATTTTAAACCCAACATATGTTTTTAAAACATTTCACTTACTATGTAAATTGATGTCATTTGTATCTTTAGTCACTGGGAGCTTCTGTGTTTGAATACACATTTGCACTGTTTGGATACTGTTTGCATGGTGTCACAGTCAGAGAAAAAACTGTCTTGCAAACAACAACCTGTGTATTTAACAGAGGGGGGTCGCAGCAGGGGCAGATGGTCTCAATTTTGGTCATTTCCTTTTTCAGGTTGATTCTTCATTGTAATTCATTTGCACTTTTTATTCAGGTATCTGTAGTATTCAGTTAAAGCAAAGACCCCACATCAATGGACAATGTGTTTCAGTGAAATGATTTAAATGAAGAATCAAGCTTGAGAAGTGGTTCCTTCAGGAGGCTGAAAACAGGCCCGAGGGGGTCACATCTCTGTCATGTAGATGCTGGTGTGCATCAGGAGCATGTGGGGGATGTGCTCAAACACTGATTGCTGAACCCGCCCCCACCCCCCACTTCTGATTCAGTAGGTCTGAGGTGAAGCTGAAGAGCTTGTATTTCTTGTCCTGATGAATTCCTGGGTGATGGTGCTGTTTCAGGGACCACACTTTGAGAACTGATAAAAAGACAGATGGATGCGACTCAGAGAAGAGTGCAAAGGAAATCATGTCATGGGTCCAGTGTTTGCTCAGTTGGGTTGTGGAAATACTGTTTACACATATGAATGAAGTACAAAATTATGGATCATTTGATAATGCAAAAAGACACTGGAGTTAGAATATATAGAAAATAAATATAAGCCTACCTTTATAAATCATTAAGATGGCAATGGGAGAATTGTTAAACACCAACTTTTAAGGTCTACCACTATTTAGGAAAAGCCTTAAAATATCCACCTGAGCCTTCTCACTTAGCCTGATCAGAATTCCCATAACTTAGGCCCAATATCTAGGCCTGAGTGCCTAAGCAGCTGGTCATTAGAAAGCCCATTACTTTATCCTAAGAGAAGGCACCAGTGACAGTGAACTGAGCATAAGAGTCCTGACAAATAGGGCAGCTACCTGAGATAGATCTGAGCAGGTGGCCGCTTTTCTAAAGCATAAGAAGGCCTGCTGCTGCCATTGCCGGCCAGGCAAGCCAGTCTGTCTCAGAAGCCCAGTGAGGGTCTGAACATCTTTTGGAAGTGTGAATGTCCACACTCAAGTCTCCAAAAGGGCCAAATATGCTCTGCCTTACTATCTGTTCTTCCTCCAGCTATGGGATTCCTCTGCCTGTGGGCTCTAAGTATACCTGCGGGAACGTGAGGATTACAGGCTGTGGGAGGTGGCACTAAACACCTGATCATTGTTGCTTATGCTCATCCTTTCCTGCAGGAACTCAACCCACTGTCAGGGCCAGCTACAGAACAATGTCTAAGGGCATACAATAGAAAGATTTAAGTGAGAAGGACTAACTCAGACACAACTATAAAAAATCCTAGCCTATTCATCAATTGCATATATAGGCTGAATAGTAGCCATCCTGCTCTCTCCATTCCTACAATACAGCAAGCACGCAAGCTCGGAAATGAGAGAGAGCCTGACACTTTCTCCTAAGGAATTTGGATTTTCTCCTAGAGGTAATGGAGTTTTACTGAAGGATTTTAAACAAGGGAATTACATAATGAGATCTTCATTTGGAAAGTTCATCCTACTGATGGAACTGAGGATGCATACGCGGGGGTAGAAGCCAAGCACAGAACCCCTTTGTACTAAAATTTGTTTCATAGCAAATAGTGGGTGAGAAGCATTCCAGTGAATCCCTATAATGAACTTTGATCTATTGAAAATATGAATCTAACTGGTTAACTCCCATATTTAAAATTCTTTAAAAGCTCCCCATTCTGTAGAAGTGAACCTCAGTTCATTTGGTCACACTCCTATTAGTAAAAAAATAAGTTTGAGAATGCCCTCACTCCAATGTATGTATATTTATTTAGTTGTAAATAATGTTCATATATAAAGTACTAATGTATTAGGTACTTTAAAAAACAAATAAACAGAAATTTTAAAAGCAAATATAAAACTAAATATAATCAGAAGTTGTACTTTCTTTGTAATCTCCAAAGGATCGTTGTACACCCTTTTGGAGACCAGACTCTGTAAATAAAGTAGCTCTTTAGCATGACATTTAAGCCCCTTCGTGAACTGCCAGTCACATCTCCAGATTCATCTCTGTCCACTGTTGACCACCGGTGCCTCTAAGGAAGTTTCTTGCATTGATTCAAGTTTCTCACCTCTGGTTCTTTGTTCACGCTGATTTCTTTATGTAGCCTATAATTCTTCCATTGCTATCTCTCCTTTTTTCTTATCTCTAAAGTATCCCTTCTCATGTCTGGGGACATTATCTATCTATGGGTCTCTTATCCTCCCCTATACTGTAAGCTTCATGAAGGTAGGGACTACATCTGAGGCTTGGTTGTACACCCTTTTGGAGACCAGACTCTGTAAATAAAGTAGCTCTTTAGCATGACATTTAAGCCCCTTCGTGAACTGACAGTCACATCTCCAGATTCATCTCTGTCCACTGTTGACCACCAGTGCCTCTAAGGAAGTTTCTTGCATTGATTCAAGTTTCTCACCTCTGGTTCTTTGTTCATGCTGATTTCTTTATGTAGCCTATAATTCTTCCATTGCTATCTCTCCTTTTTTCTTATCTCTAAAGTATCCCTTCTCATGTATGGGGACATTATCTATCTACGGGTCTCTTATCCTCCCCTATACTGTAAGCTTCATGAAGGTAGGGACTACATCTGAGGCTTGGATTTGTTTCCAATGACTCTGAGCAGACAGACACATCTAGCACATCCCCAGCTATAGTTTTCATCAGATGTGATAAAAGATGTATTTAAAGACATAGAAAGGATCAAATACAGGGTGGGGGTCATTATGGGACTGTCCTGTTATTATTGTTACTATTTTTCTCCTCAACTGTATTTGTCTGCTAACTGTGGACATTTTACAGCTTATAAAAATACTTATTTATAGTAGTAATAGTAATAAACACTAATAATAATGCTTCATGAGTAGGATTATCCTGAGAGATACATCAAGCTGATTCCTGAGGGACAATAATTTAATTACTAGTTAATCATACTTGGATCTTCCTCTTGAGAAATAATAATATCCGTAATCCTTCCTCATATTTATATTTTGCTTTATTATTTTGCATGTGTTTTAATCTAGAATACCAAACTTCCAAATATGCTTTCTTCAAGGATCTGACAGAAGGAGTAAAATTCTTTTCAATTAAAGCAGGCTATCCCCAAACAGGCTTTTCCTAAAACAGGCTTATTTAAGTATTTTGCAAGAGAACAATTAAGTCTAAACAAGTTTGGGAAAGACTAGGTTAAACAATTAGACATATCCCCTGCTGTAGGATGGTGAAATACTCATCTTAAAGAAACATGAAGGCATCACATATTTCCCAAATGCTTTTGACCATGAAAAACAACTTTGCTCAAGAAACATCTTATTGAGTTATCCAGGTTCCACAAAACTTTGAGAAACCGAAATTAAAGACGTCTCAGAAGGCACAACTAGTTTGGTATTGACTCTGTATAAAATCGGTATCACCTGTTAATATTGTACCAATATCATGGGTTTAGCCACTGGCTTTTTAGCAACTTCCAGAGAGGATGGTATTCAGGAGAGAAAATTTTTTGATGTATAAATGTGGTATCTTTTTACTGAGTAAGTTTTCAATAAATATTTCTTGATTAAAGTAAATTTCAAGGAACAACTAGGTTAAGCCAGTGCAGTAAGGTCATTTTAGGGACATTAGAAAACAGGGAAAGGTTGGCCAATGTGTACGAAGTTAACATTAGATAGGAGGAGTAAGTTCTGATGTTCTATGGCACAGTAGGGTGACTATGGTTAACAGTTAAGTTTTGGTTACTGCATAACAGGCAGAGGAGAGGCTTCTGAATGTTTTCAACACAAAGAAATGATAAATGCATGAGGTGATAGATATATTAACTACCCAAATCCAATTATTATACAACATATATATGTACAAAACATCAGATTGTACGCCATAAGTGTATATAATCACAATTTGTCAATTAAGAGGTGATAGATATATTAACTACCCAAATCCAATTATTATACAACATATATATGTACAAAACATCAGATTGTACCCCATAAGTGTATATAATCACAATTTGTCAATTAAAATAAAAGTTAAGGGGGCAATGTGAGGGCACGAGCAGGAGATGGTAAGAACAGGATGCAAAGAGGGCAACAAAGCAGCTCTGAAGACTTAAAAACATGTGCCAGACTGTTGCTGTAAGTACCAGGTTTGCAAAGTTGTCATGGTCATAATATTGCCATCTAGAAACTTTCTCCAAGAATCTCAAAGAACTTTTTAGATTACCCTCCTGACAGCTATTTCTGATTTGCTTGCAGTTTTGTTTCTTGTATAACTAATGGATGACTAAAGAGAACAACTGCCCATAAACTTTCTTTATTCCTTCTTGTTACCTGTTTGTATATGACTTATCATCCCACATGGGTTACGAGTTCTTAGACATCAAAGGTTGTGGCAAATAAATTTGGTTGTTTCCCTTAGTGATTATCAAGGCTTCTTGCCAAGTAGGTATTTTATAAATTTATTAATGAATAAAGAAATTAAATGTTGTAGAATAAAGAATTTGACTGGGCTTTGTCCCTGATTGCTGGGGGGAGATACTAAACACTTGGAATTTCCTGGGTAGCAGGAGTGTCTTTGTTATTCACAATCTTCTTGGCTCACACCTGTCCATTTATGCTAATAAGGTGACTCATGGTGGGCCTCTGGATAGCTTCAGGATAGAGGCTGGTCATGCTGGAAAGAACTACCATATGATTAGAAGGTTGGGTCTTTGAGTCACTTGATGTCAGCTGGACCTTCCACCCTCTGGGGAAGGAGGGAGCTGGTGATTGAATTCAATCATCTGCCCAGTGACTCAATCAATGATGTCTACATAATAAAACTCCAATAAAAACTCTGGACCCTGAAGTTCAGGGTAGTTTCCTGGTTGATGAATACACTAGTGTGCTGGGAAGGTGATAAATACCGATTACACAGAGAGAGGGCACAAAAGTGCTGTGTTCAAGATCATACCAGACCTCATCCTTTATGACTCTTCATTTGGCTGGTCCTGATTGGTATTGATAATTAAACTGCAATTATTGTAGTATAGTGCTTTCTTGAGTTCTGTGAGTCATTCTCAGCAAATTATTAAATAAGAAGGGGTCACGGGAACCCTTGAATTTATAGCCAATTAGTTAGAAGTGCTGGTGGCCTCAGGATCCCTGATAACTCCCTTTATATGACTGACATCTGAAGATGGGGCAGTTTTATGAAAGACTGGATTCCTAACTCATGGGGTCTGCACTAACTCCAGGTTGTTAGTGCTAAAACTGAATTACAGTACACAGTTGGTTTCTGAACATGAACCCATAAAAGAACACTGGTGTCCTGACTCCCAGAAGAGGGTTCCTGCTTCTAGAATATTCTATATTCCTCCAGAACAAGGATGCCGTCTTGTTCCTGTTGCAATCATCCCATCCTGGGGTTCAGCACAGTTCATTACTTACTCATGGTGGTTGCTTAATAGAGGTGGATTACGTATTGGTTACATGTGTGCTGAATAGAGTTAGATTTTTTTCCCCAAAGGTGGGAATCTTACAATCAAGGCCTAATACTAACCGAAGTGAACATGAATACTCAGGCAAAAATACAAAGCTGACGTTGTCAACAGGTTTCACACACGTGGCTCTGGAAGTGATTGGAATCTGGTTATACCACACTTGCTGTGTCTCAATGCTTACTTTATGTGCCTTTTCACTTAGCATTTCTGTTGCCATGCTGTGTACTCTTCCAAAAGATACAGAAAAACTGTTACATATGCCACTAGTAAGATTCAGAATTGGATTTCAATTTTTGGTTTTGGGGTCTGATAAATGGTCATCCCAAACTGCCAGGACCAAGATGTGAACTGAGTCCTTGTCCTGCACTAGATCCTTTAGCAGTGCAGGGTATAGTGAACTCAAGTGTATTTCAGGCAAGCCGGGTCCCATCCAGTCCAGCAACCTGCCTCAAGTACAAGATTCAAAGAGTGTCCTTCCCTTTTTAGGAGTCTCCAGGAAAATTCCACAAGATGTCAAAATTTCCTTTGATTTACCAATTTTCCAGAGGTAAATCATTCTTTTAAAAGATTCTTGTTTGGATCTTAATAATCTACCTCGGCTGTTCTCTCCACTTTTCCTTGTTCTCCTTCCTCCTCTTCTCCATCTTTGTCTTTGAGTCCTCCTCATCTTTTCTCTCTCCCTTTCTCTCTCTTTAACCTCTTATTTTGTCCCTTTCCTTGCATGAAATACACTTGAGTTCACTATACCCTCCCACTGCTAAAGGATCTAGTGCAGGACAAGGACTCAGCTCACATCCCGGTCCTGGCAGTTTGGGATGACCATTTCTCAGACCCCAAAACCAGAAATTGAAATCCAATTCTCAGTCTTACTCGTGGCATATTTAACATTTTTTCTGTATCTTTGGGAAGAGTATACAGAATGGCAACAGAAATGCTAAATGAAAAGGCACATGAAGTAAGCACTGAGGCACAGCAAGTGTAGGAGAGCCAGGTTCCATTTGGATTTTCAGCGGTTGTCATTTTCTTCGCATCTACACTCAGGACTGCTCCACTCTGGTTCTCTTCACATGTAGATTCCTGTATATTTGTGGCTTAACAGATATGCAGAAGTATTATTCAAGTTTGAAACTGGCCTTTGTTTCATGGAAAAAGGACCAGAGCCTGACCAAGGTCTGTCCCACACTCTCTATCTCATGGCTTCCTAACTGCATGGAAAACCTCAAACAAATTGCTTTGCTGGGTAAATTTTCCACATTAAATTTACATGTGAATTGACAAAAACATGGAGTAAAAGAGACTTAGTCACTACACATGTAAAAACAATCAGAACTTAATAAAGTGTTCACAGAAGGATGGCATATCTTTTCAATCATGAATTCTGTCTCTGTAGGTATCATGTGAGAGGTAGTTGCACTGGGCACATGGCATTTACAAATTCTGATTGGCATTTCCTTCTTTGTTGAAAAGTGAACCTAGCTCAGTTTATAGCAAAAATGACAATAGGTTGTGCAAATGTATGTCTAAAGTGCAGTTCTGTGAGGGTTAAACATTCAAGCATATATGAGACAGCATCAGTTTCAGGTCAAAGTGCTGTTCTTGAATGATCAGTATAAAACAGAAAAAAGGCATTGAAGTGACCTTGCTGAGGGTCTAAAACTGCACTGAAGCCTTTTCTGCATGATTAAGTGAGCAGAATCTTAGATTAGCTAAAAGCAGTGCAGAAACATAATGAGTTCACTTATTTTGGAGCATTTAATAACAGTTATAGACAGTTATGTGATCAGGCGGAGTTATGACTTATTCATTCTTTCATTGCTATTAAAATTACTGCATTTGAGGTTTTTAAAGTCATTGAAATAAAAAAAGTCTGATTTATGTTAGGAGAATTTAGCTTGCCCTTTGGTCTCTCAGTTTTTAAATGATATAATTAGACTTTTTAAAGACCATTCTAAAAGCATTATTAGCATTTTGTATAGCAGAAAGTAAATGCATGTTTTGTGGATAGTTTAATTTTAAAAGGGATAATAATACTTGATTCAGACAGTGATATTCATAGATTATTAAGGAAAGATTTTTTTTTGTATGAAATTTCTCAAAAGGCAATTGTATAATTTTAGTGATAAACTACACAGAATACGTGTGGATTTTGCTGTGTATACACATAGATACTCTCTTGCTAATGCACTCTCTAATTTCATTTTGAATGGACATTATAAAGACATGGAAATAATACAACACAGCTTTCCTCCCATTTGGGAAAGCAAGGATGGGAAGAGAAAGTACCAGAGGATGTATTAACTCATGACCTTTAGCATATTTCCTCCGAAATTACAGAGCCATCTATCAGCCTGGGGGAAAAAAGCCCGCTTTAATCATAACAAAAAGATTTGCAGGTGGTTCGAATTAGCAGTAAACAACAATGATTAATAAGTCTTTTTTGAGAAATATGGAAATTTCATGGATGTATCTACATTTTAACATGATTCTACTCAAACTTTTCTTGCACATTTCATTGTATGCAAATACCATCCCCTGTCCAAATAGTTCCAAATTAGACATTGCTTCCACTTTCAAGTGGGTTATTGCAGAATGTATAAAAGGTACAGACAAAACGTATCTCACCATAAAACTGTAAAATAAAGTGCTGATTTTAGTTGGATACTGCAGTAGGATTACTTGATGTACATAACTTTGCCCATAAATTTGAGCTGACTGCAATCTATTTGTTCCATGTGTGTGTTCTATAAACATTTTGCATATCTCTTCTGGAGTCTCAAAATGCAGTGCACTATACTATTGAAGGATAGAAACTGATAAACACATTACTAAGGAATGAACACAAAGAAGCCCTTCAATAGCCAGCAATAGAGGATTACCCATGTGGATAAGCGCATGGTCCAACCTATATCTGTTAAAACATTCTACACACTTGTTTAGGTGTATACACATATATACACACGTATTTATGCCTCCCCATTTCATTTGGATGTATTTGAATTTAATTACTGAAGTTTTCCTTCCACATGAATAACTACCCTCTCCTGAGTCTTTAGCTAGTCTGGAATAGCAAAGTGATCAGTTCTGTTTGTCCTAGTTTGTTAATTGATGAAAAAAGGTGTCATTCAGTTTCTAGGAGGGGAAGGTCAGGTTATTTGGGTAACAGCTGAAGGGTCAGAATCCGGAAGCAGCAGCCTCTAGTGACTTCACAGCCCTGGTGCTATTTGAGGAAGCTGCTCTGAAAACATTCTTGCAGTTTCCTGACAGTGATGTTGACCGTTTCCAAAGGGACAAGATGGACTGGAAACACGGAACATATCAGGCCCTCTGCCGGGGTGGGTGGGCTATGGCGGGGAGGGTTATGGCAGTCATTCAAACTCATGCAGTGCAGATCTTTGTCCACTAGAGACTGATCTCTGCCCAGTAAACACGTAGACTAAGCCTTCACAGTTTAGACTTGAACTATGGTCTCGGAGGTGAGAGGCTAGCGTTTCAACCACTAAGCCATTTAGCCTTTTCCTTTGAAGGAAGATTGATTTTAAAAAAGCTATTAACCTTCAGTGATTTATCTCATCAGATCATCTTCATTTTCTTGCGCTTATAATAAGACTATATTACATAGTTTTATTCTTCAGTTAATTCGACAAGACTATCTGAAAGGGAAATACATGAGAAACATAAAGAAGGGAGAGATAATAGAAAATTATCAGCAACACTGAAATGAAAATGTTAACAGGAAAAACAAAAGAAACTGAGCAAATGTTATCGCGGATCTCGGAGGTACAATCATGTCAGACATCATAGTTCTATGTAACACAGTTTTATGGAAAAACTTTCCATGTGTCATGTTGATTCTAGAGCCATATACCATGCTAATGACATAGGTATTTCCTTCCCTTTTCTAGTGAAAAGACAAAGGGGACAGGTTTCATTTTTTGTAGTGAGTAAAATATAAGCTAAGGAACCAGTGGTAATTAATTCACACTGGGTTATATTCAGAGGTGCACAAGAAACAGCAATTTTCAAGGAAATTGCATTAAAACACATTCTGTTCAGAGCCTGAAATGAGACATTTTATCTATTTTTAGTGAAAAATGTGAAAAATGTGTTAAACAGTAACCTGTTCTGCTGTCTTATCCTGAATCCCTTTAAAGTGAACTAGAAACCGTCACTTCCCCTACTAAATCATGTTTGATTTATTGCATTATATTGATTGAGTTTCCACTTTGGAAAAAGTGTTACATTTTGTGAATAATGTGTTAGCATTAATGACTTTAATTCATTCTCCATAACTTTATGACAGACACTAATTTACATCTCTTGTGGAGTACCTGATAGCAAAAGAAGTTCTGGCATTTTAATTTTTTTCATGTACATGGCCAGGCTGAGCAAGAGCAGTGACTGTAAGAACACAGCCTCAGGAAAGTGTCTGTTTCTAGGAGTGTGGGCTCCCTGCACCTTCACCCCACTTTGCTCCATCCCCAACACTCAGGTATGTCTATTGAAAGTCAAACTGAAGGCTTACAATAACATTTCAATATTTGATCAGACTAAGGAACAATACACATCAGTCCCTGCCATTTTCAGGGCTTATTTAACACTCATGGTTGAAATTCCTTTTGTTTCGGGGACTGTTAGTTTATTTAAGTTGGTGTTTGGGCAGGTGAGGCTGGCTCAGCAGTGGCAAGTTCTGACAGCTTGTTTCTGATGAGATGGAAGAAGCTGACTTGTCAAGCTCTTGTTCTGCATTTCCTGAACCGGTCAGTAAAAATACTGAGTAAGAAGATTTGAAACTGGAGAGATAAAAAACCAGAAAAATGTTTGTGACAATGAAGTCATCTTTATATATGTTTTTTGAGCAAATGAAAATCTTTGGTAGCTAGTTATAAACCCCCGTCCTGTGTATTTCACAGTGTACCATGACTAGGGTTAAAAATATCTTTTCTCTAATTTTCCAGTACAGCTTTGATTTCCTCACTCTGCTGTAGTTAAATACAAAGGCACCTCAACTTCTTTTCCATATCTGGAGTCCTGGGATGGATTTTTGCAAAATGAATTTTGATGGGGATTTTGAAAAGCAGAGCTAGTGTGAAAGGTGAAGGAAACAAGGAGATAAAAGCGCTGAGTCATGAAATTCAAGTGTGGTTCAGCTTGCAGATATGGAAAGGGTTCAACTTTGAGAAAGGGGGGTGACTAAGGGGATGATGGTTGCACCACACCTCTAGCTTCTCTTTGGTTCATTCAGCTCAAGTGCTAGGAAGGAATTCTGGGCTGCACGAATCCTTTGTCTCGATTCCTTCGTGGGCAGAATTCTGTCAGTTCTGCCCCTCTCCTATGTCAACCCCAAACCTACTGAAATACTCATTTCTACTGGATTTCCTCATCTGATTCTTTCCATGATGGTATCAAAACCAAATTATTCTTGTGGTTCTTGGATATTTCCCCTCGATTCCTTCGTGGGCAGAATTCTGTCAGTTCTGCCCCTCTCCTATGTCAACCCCAAACCTACTGAAATACTCATTTCTACTGGATTTCCTGCATCTGATTCTTTCCATGATGGTATCAAAACCAAATTATTCTTGTGGTTCTTGGATATTTCCTTTACCTCATCTGTCAGGAATAAGGAGGATTAAAGGTGATGAGCCCAAAATAAGAAATGTTCAATCACCCCAGATCTACAAACTTTAGAAAACTCTAGAAAAAAGTTTGGCATAATAAGCTCTTTTAATTTGGCTACTTATGATAAGGTATCATATTCCAAAACCTGTAAGTTTCACTTTCCTACAAAATTCACAATTTCTTATGGTTTTCAAATTGTTCCCTAATATAGAAAAATGCAATAGTGAAATTGTCTTAGTAATACCAAATAAATTAATTATCTGGGCTTTATAGACACATCCTAACATGCTCTCCAATCCTTCTTGCACCAGAGCATAGCTAAAAGAAAATTTTAGTTCCTTATGGAGTTCTGAATTCTTGGCCTTGCATCTGATCCTTTGCCCACTCATTCCTCCCTCTGCACTGCCACCCGGTTTCCATTTCCCCGGCTTCCAATGGCATTACTTGTTTTCTGCTTTGGATTTCTCCCCAGCTGTCTTCATGACTGTGATCATGGTTGTTTGTCCGTGATGACTCAGGTCTTGCTGCTACCCTCCACTGTCTTTTCAACGTGCCTCAGGCCACTTGATCATATAATGTCCCTCTTGATATTACTCAGCTCCAAATGTATTCCGGTTAATGTTGTCCCTGCTGCTCTGTAGGCCATGTTTTTGCATGATTTGTACCAGTCCTGAGGGGACAATCCCAATAACAAATGTCTATGACTGTGTAGTGTTCATGGCTTGGAAGAGACTGATTCCACCAAATGTAAGGTGCTGAAAATATATGTGAACTGAGTTTTAATAATTTGTTAATGAAGATGTTAGATTAGATACTGAGATACTTGCCTGAAATCATGGCAGAATTAATTTGGAATGTGAACGTAGCATGCTGCAGTGTATCTGTAGAACTCAGCCCCTCCTCCTACATTCTGGTGTAAAGACATATCCTAGAGGAGCCTCCATTTAGCTCTCAAATAATGTCATTGAAGTGTGCTTGGAAGAGTCCTGATCCCACTGGTTAAATGCACCACTTATGCTAAACAGCACTGAACCAAACTCATTTGAGTAACAAAAGAAACTGTTTCTAATCATATTTTGTTTCTCCTCTGAAAACCAGCATATGGTTCTGAGAAGCTACTCATGCAAAATGATTAATTTGGGACCACAGAGAATGGAAAGTAATGCAGTTCCATTTAATTGGTCTTTTCTCTTAAAGGGGAATGATAAATGCATTTTGCTTACTGTGAACTGAAAAGGTGAAACCAATAAACCAAAATAAACTCCATTTGCTTTATCACCTCTTTTACCTTATTATTAAAGTTAGCATTGACTCATTTTTAATTAAATGGCACTCTATCCTCTTCTCATGTCCTGATTAATTGATAGTCAGTGGTATGTTCTCTATGTTGAATCATAAGTTTTGACTTTGGTTTTCAACTAGAGTTCTGAAGGGCAACATTTCTAATCACTGATGCAATCAGTGATTGAGTCAGGCAGATAGTTATTTAAAAAGTTCGTATTGAATGTCTGCCATGTACCAAGAAGTACTCAGTTTTGGTGATGCCCATTATTGAAGTCACAGAACCATCAGATTAACTCATCCAGTATTGTCTCTAGACCCAACTGAACACAATTCCTGAGCTATTCCCCTTTGCCCTCTCCCAAATCTGAGTTTTTTCTAGCCTCTTACAGAAATTCAGAAAGAAAGATTTTCTTTCCTACTCCCTTGTACTTCTTGGATCTTATTTGGAATTGTAGCAGTTTGAAAGCCAGGTATCATTATTCTCCAGTGAATTTAAGTTCCTCAGAAGATAGCAAGGTAGTTCCTGAAGTTTTAATAAGCATCTTTACCTCCTCAGAGAGTCAAGTTAACTCTACATGGGTTATTAACGCACAAATCAAACATCTACAATGTGATTGAGAACAAAAGCTATTCCAGGCAGACAAAGTACTGTCCTTGTAATTTTTCCCGGCATCGGTCCCATTGGACTTGAGAGCCCTACTCTCAGAAAGGCGACCCAAACCAACCTGACTCACGGATCGGGCCCCACCTGGTCTGAAATAGTTGAGTTTAGCTCAATCTCCAAATTATCCTCCTTCTCAAAAGGATGGCTTTCAGCTCTCATACACATAATGCAAACTGGCTGTGCTTGAAATGAAAGGTTATTGATGGAAATTAAGAATGCTTATGGCAGCACAAAAAGCCATGTTCAAAGACAGGTGCAAATAAATGATGATATAAGAGCCTGGTGAGTTTGACTGTTTACCAGAAACAGCTCTGCAAATATTGCTGGCGGAAGTTTATTTTCCACCTGGCTTTTACCTGTTCCTCTTCTAGGAGCATAAAAAATGAACATTAGGTTAAGAGAAGTAATAAAAAGAGAAAACAAAACTGTAAACTCAATTAATTAAAGGCTTGTCTTCAACTGTAAGTGGCAGATGTATTTGTCGAAGGTGATTCTGTCCCAGTTACAAAGGCATCAGCACGACATTATGCCTGGACTTTCACCATCTCTCAGGCAGAGTGAAATTGTAAGTGCTAAGCACACAGTGAGATGTGCAGTTTCCAGTGTATTTTCTAATCAAATGTTTAAAGTCAGTGTGTAAAGATAACCTGGTCAGAGTAATTTTTTTTCCCCCCAACAAAACAAAATGGAAGAATTTAACCATGTGGAAATAATGGGTAGGCCACCACATGCAGAACATTAAGCACCAGTGCTTTTGGTGAAATTCTAGCCTCTTTAAAACTATAGAAACAAATGCCTTAGAATATCGTATATTAAATTTCTTTCAACTGATTCGTATACAGTTAGAAATCTAGAGTTTGAGTGCTCTCTCTTCCTGCTTTTCCCACTCTTTGGGTCATGTTAGCTCCCCCTACAGCTGTACCTCTTATTGGTCGTCTTGTCACCCTGTGATCACCCCTCACAGAAATATGCCTACCACCCCCATGCCAACACATGCACCCCTCCACACCCAACAACGGCTATGTGGCTTCTGTGGCTCCAGCCACTAAATTCTCTCAACCCATATTCTTCTCTCTGCTTCAGCTTTGACTTGATCCACTTTGTACCCTCTGACACTTCCATGATACAACTCTCTCCTCAGACTTGGGGCTCAGTTACACTTCCTTCCTTCACGGTCTGCTCTCTTCCCACCTTCTCGTTCACCATCCAGCCCACTGTTATCTGGTTCTACCTGGCACCTTTATGGAAACTGTTTTTCCAAAGTCACTAATGACCTAGTTGTCCAATCCAATGACATCTACATAGCTTTTGACAATTTTGATCATCTATTCTTCTCATTCTCTTCTTTTGACTTCCACCATACTTTTTCTTTGTTCTCTTCTTACTTCTGAAGTGCTGACAGCAATGTGCTGGTGAAAGCCTAACAACGGTCTCTCTGGAAGGAAAACAAAAAGAAAAGCTCTGATTCACAGTGCAGTGTTTTCTGATTCCTGTGGTGTAGACACTCTCACCATGGCTCATTCCCAGCTACCAATATGATATCAGTGAATACAGAATTGAGAAGAGATGCGTATTATTGTCTCTGTCCATCCAGTGCCAGCCTGGTCCAGCTCCAGCTCACCACCAAGTCTTGGTCTTCTTTTGTTAGCTCACCCCTAGAAACAGGAGTTCTCTGAAGGAGCAGTTTGCAAATTGGAGTACATATATCCATGGGGTTCTACAAGAAAGTCTGTTGGAGTGTTGGAAGAACATATTAGAATTCTATTTATATGTAGCTTATCTTTTTCAAATTTTTATTTTGTATGGGTTTCATTATGTATATATTACATTAGTACAGTGTACATATATGTGCATATAATGTGTGTGTATATAAATAGCTTTTCATTGGAGTCTTACTACATCCTGGGCCTATGTTAGATTATTTAATCCTTACTACAATCCTGTAAGGTAAGTACTGAGATCCAGAGAAGTTAAGTAATTTGCTTAAGACCAAAAATAACTTATAGGCAAGTAAATATTGAATATTGATAGTGCATTCTCAATTTTTTTTAAGCCAATGAGTTATGTGATCAAAATATTTTGGAGGTTGTGATCTGCAGCTTGGCTTGCTTCTCATTCTGTTTACTCCTTACTACCTTATATGCACTATGGTTTTAACAACCATTCATAAGTATTTAATTCCTTTTTTTCTCCCTCTAGCCCTGGAGAGCTTCAAATCTAAATTTCCAAAGCCTTCTTATTATTTCTACTTTGATATGCTGAAGACATAATGAGAAGAGTTTGGGGCTTACATATTGAGTTTTTGCTAGTATAATTGATTTTAATTAAAAAGAAAGCCAGAAAAACATAACATTAAAGAAATCACTTGTTATAATAAATATTTAAGAAAAACTATTTTGTAGAGCTCTAAAAATTTAAATAAAATACATTCTAGATTTCAGTTTCCTCATCTGTAAAGTAGAAGAATTGGACTCAATGGTGGGTTCCTTGAAACTTTTTGTCCTTGATTCCTGGTAACACCACACTCTGTTGGTGTTTTCAGTGTAAAATGATGCTTACAGCTAAGTTACCAGTCAATAGCAATTCACTGATTTGTGAAATCCCGTGCTCAATAAATGAAATTCTGATTTTTCTTAACATTAAATTAATTCCTTTAAAAACAGATATATGTGTCTTTCTAGAGATGACCTTGGACTTCTAACTCAAAAGTGACTCTTAATTTCAAGGTAATAGGTCTCAGATGAGAGATTATTTAAGTATCTCCGCAAATAAAAATATCCAGATTGACAAATCTCAGAGACAATTTATGGTAAGCTATTTAGGAAAGAATGCAACATGCCCTTTCCACTTATTATAGGCATAAGGGAAATCTGGGTCTGTAAAACATCTGGTGATTGCTGAGCTTTTGACACTGATCTGCAAACGTTAATGTATTATTGATATAATTTTAAAAAGACAAAAAAAAATCAAAATGTAAAGGGGCAAGAGAAACATGATATCAAGGATTTATTTCACAATCTGTTTTCAAAGTTTCAACTAGTTTAAATGTACTACAGTTTTCCTTGTGATAGGTACCTTTCTTTCCTCTTCTTTAAGTTCAAGTCTTACAACTTTCAAAAGAAATTA